>NW_013674591.1:13989-18416 GCF_000517525.1 Limulus polyphemus
GGTGAATCATCAGAAGAGCCTTAGCTGGGACTTCATTAACTCAACAGATATCATAATATATATGGGGAATTCTGGTGTTATCTCCCAGAGTTTCCAGGCCGGACGTGGCTTAGTTGTTCGAGTGTTCGGGTTGTGAATTCGAGGGTTTATGGTCTGTTTCCACAAAAATGCGCTCCGCACTTTGCGACAGTGAATGGCATATAAGAGTCCGTGTTCTTTACGTGGAGATTCATTCACGATGTTAAGAAAAAAATGTAGGTTAAATAACAATAAATGTTATACAAAGTCATATAACCCGAGAGCTTTCGATAAATCTGGCCCTGATGAATAAAGGTGTTTTTATGCCATGTAAGAGTGATGATTGAAATCCAACTATTCCACCTAAGTAGCCCAAGAGTTGGCGGTGGGTGCTGTTGACTAGCTACATTCCTGCTAATCTATCAGTTCAAAATCAGGAACGGATTTGCGAAGATATTCTTGCCCTTTGGGAAGTTAATCACAAAGAATTGAAACAAACATTCATAATGTTCGTTGTTAAAACATCAACTGAAGTGCAAAGCTAAACATAACACCCAACCAAATCATTGTCTTCTAAACATAACACCCAACCAAATCATTGTCTTCTAAACATAACACCCAACTAAATCGTTGACTTCTAAACATAACAACCAACTAAAGCGTTGAATTCTAAACATAACAACCAACTAAATCGTTGAATTCTAAACATAACACCCAACCAAATCATTGTCTTCTAAACATAACACCCAACTAAATTGTTGACTTCTAAACATAAAAACCAACTAAATCGTTGAATTCTAAACATAACACCCAACCAAATCATTGTCTTCTAAACATAACACCCAAATAAATTGTTGACTTCTAAACATAACAACCAACTAAATCGTTGACTTCAAACATAACACCCAACTAAATCGTTGTCTTCAAACATAACACCCAACTATATCGTTGACTTCAAACATAACACCCAACTATATCGTTGACTTCAAACATAACACCAACTAAATCGTTGATTCTAAACATAACACCTAACTAAATCGTTGAATTCTAAACATAACAACCAACTAAATCGTTGAATTCTAAACATAACGCCTAACTAAATCGTTGTCTTCTAAACATAACACCCAACTAAATCGTTGTCTTCTAAACATAACAACCAACTAAATCGTTGGCATCTAAACATAACACCCAACTAAATCATTGTCTTCTAAACATAACACCCAACTAAATCGTTGACTTCAAACATAACACCCAACTAAATCGTTGAATTCTAAACATAACACCCAACTAAATCGTTGTCTTCTAAACATAACACCCAACTAAATTGTTGACTAAATTCGATGTGTCCGTAGTTACATTTTTTTTAATAAAAAAAAAACGTTTATTTCCCTGCCTAATATTTTAAAACATGTTCAAATCGAAGCAACAGACAGGAAATGTTTGTTTCACACTTAAACCCATCAGAAAATCTCTCTTCTGTAACGTTAATTAATACTGATTTAAAAAAAAACTGACCACATGTTTTCCCACCCGTGGGTTAGCGGTATGTTAACGGACTTATACCGCTAAAATCCGGTGGTGGAACCCCGCAGTGAAGAGAGCTCTGATAGCACATCACATTTTGTAGTTTTTTTTGAGCTGACAAGAACAACAACAAAAACGTATATTTCCGAAACTCGTGTATTAGATTATATAGATATCATAAAATATTTGTATTTCACATACAGAAAAAAAACAAACTCGTTCTCGTTACAACCTGTAGCGTCATTACCGAGAAACTTAACAAATTATCCGAGTTTTTCCAGTTCAACACACCAGCAGTAAATGTGTAAGTCATTAGTTCGTTAAACTAGGCGAAATCACGTTAAGCTTTGAACGATTGACGGTTGTCTTGCGCCAGCCGCTTTAACTTGTCAGCCCCGCCCCCTGTGCGAGATGTAAGACGGGGGGCACGTGACTTCGAATAACGAGAACGACCAGTAGACCCGAGCGGTTGAGGCCCAGAGTGCAAGAAATACTTTTGCCTGCTGACTGCTAGCATCCCTGGGCAAAGAGTACCAAGTTCAAGTTGTTATGCCAAGCTAGAAATCTAAGTAAAAAATTAAAGCATCAGGTTGCTACTCTCGAAGACTTACTGCAGACGTGATAGAAGGTAAGAATGGAGTTTTAAACTTACAGTAAGCATCATTCTGAACCTAGGAAATGTTTTCTCATAGTTATTTAACACGAGTAAAGTAACAAATTGAAAATAGTCTGTTTGCGAATATTCGCGTATGGAAAGTGACACTGATAGACTAAGGGAAAATGCAAAGAAGTTTATAGCACACCCACCGCCAAATCTTGGCCTATCCTGATTAATTTGTGTGAGTTTTTGACTGTCACTCTTATAACTCACCCACATCCCCAAAGTGCGACGCATTTTTGTGTGTGAACGAGACACAAACAATGAACTCTTGGATCCACGTCCCACCCAAAAGTATATTTTGATAATCATTTAATTAGAGTTTTAGACAAAAAAAAAAAAAGGAAGGAACCAAATTCTAAATTCCATTATTTACATGAACGGTTTACAGGGTTAATACGTTCGTGCAGAAGAAAAACACTTAATTACTAGGTTTCTGTTTCAACCCTCTCCCAAGAGGCTTACGACGCCCAAAATTTGGTTTCGAAACCTGTGGTGGGCAGAGAACAGATAGTCCATTGTGTAGCTTTGAACTTCACAACCACAACCAACCAACCAACCAACTGCTTGGGGAGGGGGGGGGGTGAGACAAACATTAAAGTGTTGGTAATGGATATCCAATTGTTTGACAAAGATTTCACTCTTCGCCCGCCCGTCATAGTTTCAGATGTAGGGGTGTTGTTAATTAACTGGTTGTTTCGCTTTGGTTTCATTTTTTTTTGAATTAACAGGGTAGAAGTTTTCAATTTATTAAAATCTTGAAGGTTGTATATATGTGTATGAAGGAAACATTTAAATAAGAAATTCGTACTAAATATTTCATTCATTGCTGAATGTTTGGGATTTATTTGTGTTTATTTTGCTATTTAAATTTTCTTGAAATAATTTTTACTTTAGTTTAGAAAATGGGAAAGCCTGGATGGACCAATAGGTCCCTTGTTGTTCCTAAACATTATGTTAATACTTACATACACGGAGTGACGAGCACAATTGCCTACAGGCGTGTGGAAGTTAAGGATTGAATAATAAGTTAAGAAACAAGTTCCTTTGTTATGAATTTCGCGAAAAGCTACACGAGGGCTATCTGCGCTAGCAGTCCCTAATTTAGCAGTGAAAGATTAGAGGGGAAGGCTACTCTTGGGCTACTCTTTTACCAACGAATAGTGGGATTGACCGTCACGTTATAACGCCCTCACGGCTGAAAGGGCGAGCATCGTTGGTGTGACGGGGGATTCGAACCCGCAGATTACGAGCCGAGCGCCCTAACCGCCTGGCCATGCTTGTTATTTTATGAATCCTTATTTATATTTTTTAACCGAAAAAAAAAATAGAATAGAATAGGCTTATTAAAAAAAAGAAAATATTTCAAAACCTTGGGCCATATTTATGAATTTTTGACTACTTTCTCACTCTGAAACTATTCACAAAACTTATAAGAAGCGGAGTAAACTACAAAGCTCATTCATCTAATCTGGATCTAGTAAAAACTTCTCCATCCAGAACATCTGCTTGAAGCCCCCCCCGGAGGCTCAGCGGTATCATTCATCTAATCTGGATCTAGTAAAAACTTCTCTATCCAGAACATCTGCTTGAAGCCCCCCCTGGAGGCTCAGCGGTATCATTCATCTAATTTGGATCTAGTAAAAACTTCTCCATCCAGAACATCTGCTTGAAGCCCCCCTGGAGGCTCAGCGGTAAGCGTGAGGACGTTTAACGCTAAAATTCAAAGTTCAGTCCTTGTAGTAGGCACAGAAAAGTTGTTCAGTGTGAGTGTGTATCTGTTTGGGAACAAACAGAAAACGTAACATTAGCTCACCTCCCCACCCCCGTGTCAGCGATAAGCTTGTGGGGTTATAATGCTAAAATTTGGAGTTCGATTTCTGTTACAGGCACGGCAAGTTAGCCTTATGTGAGTATATTCGCTTTACAACGAATAAACAGGAAATACAGCATGGACCCTCGCCCCCTCGGTTCAACAGTAGGTATGAGGACTTATAACATTAAAATTCAGGGCGTAATATCTGCGGTGGGTACATCGCAGACAGCTCATCTGTCGGTGTAAAAATAGAATAAAGAAATAAATGACTTAATATTCAAACTATAGTACATTAAAATTATTATTATAAATCATAGTGGCCATGAACGGATATTGTTTGTACTACAGTACATTAAAATTATTATTATAAATCATAGTGGCTATGAACGGATATTGTTTGTACTACAGTAC
>NW_013674591.1:19416-20714 GCF_000517525.1 Limulus polyphemus
AGTGGCCATGAACGGATATTGTTTGTACTACAGTACATTAAAATTATTATTATAAATCATAGTGGCCATGAACGGATATTGTTTGTACTACAGTACATTAAAATTATTATTATAAATCATAGTGGCTATGAACGGATATTGTTTGTACTGTAGTGGCTATGAACGGATATTGTTTGTACTATAGTGGCTATGAACGGATATTGTTTGTACTATAGTGGCTATGAACGGATATTGTTCGTACTATAGTGGCCATGAACGGATATTGTTTGTACTATAGTGGCCATGAACGGATATTGTTTGTACTATAGTGGCCATGAACGGATATTGTTTGTACTATTCGTTTCAAATGCTGAACTTTTGCATTACTTAGCTTTTCTTCTGTATTTTTATATATTTTTTTATCTCTTGGCATTTCAGATTTATGTGGTGTTTAGCAGGAAAAAAAAAACCTCTGTCGGGGTACTAGTTTTGTCCAATTTTCTAAGTTTTTTTATGTTCTCATTAATTTTGCATGAGTCTGTTTATTCGGAAGAGAAGATTAGATTAGATAATCTTAGATTACTTAACATAGGGGATTTGTTATTAATAAATCTCGATAATCGCTGTGCTTTCGGAAGGTTATTGAAGTAATCTTCAGTGACGTCATGGGTTGCTATAGCAGGTCACTATGACAACACAGATTCCAACATCCCCCACGCTCCGGTTATCGAGTTTCTCGTTATCGTAGAAGGCATATTTTCACACGAGGTCAGAATAGTTTCTATTATTATCAAGTTTATTAAATATTTACTATAATTTTAAGATGCTTAGAAGAACAACTTTCTCTTGCGTGATATTCATCACATCGTTCGTTTTGTTGTTATTGTTTTTTATTCAATCAATGGAAGAGTGATTTAACGTTTTCAGTAATCTTGTTCGATTCACAACTTTTTCATACCACGTTTCGTTTTTCACAGAAACATCCCGTGCTACAGACTTTCTGTTCAAACTTTTTCTGTGGGACCATTCCAGTTTCAGATATTCAGACCAACTGAAGCATGAAGACTCAGCTTTTTCTACTCGTCACGATTTCTGTGCTCCTGCCATATGAAACACATCTAGAAGGTATGTCAGTTGCTTTCAGAGAAATTAATCTAATATGCTAACATTAATGACGTCACATATTACGTAGAGTTGATGGTGTACTCCGTATTCTTTACTTCCCGCGTGTTTAACTTTAGAATTATCGATGGATTCCATATGTATTTGTTTGTTTGTTTTTGAATTTCGCGCAAAGCTACACGAGGGCTATCTGCGCT
>NW_013674591.1:21481-25659 GCF_000517525.1 Limulus polyphemus
ACCAAAAATGACAGTCCCCTTCCGAGGCTAAATAACAAAACCGTAGTTAAAGTACTGATTACTTGTTCGTCTTTAGCATCATAGGTATATAATGAACCAAAAATGACAGTCCCCTTCCGAGGATAAATAACAAAACCGTAGTTAAAGTACTGATTACTTGTTCGTCTTTAGCATCATAGGTATATAATGAACCAAAAATGACAGTCCCCTTCCGAGGATAAATAACAAAACCGTAGTTAAAGTACTGATTACTTGTTCGTCTTTAGCATCATAGGTATATAATGAACCAAAAATGACAGTCCCCTTCCGAGGATAAATAACAAATCGTTACGAACATACAGACAGTATTTACTTCTTTAATTATCTAGATTTCTCTTCTTGCCGGATTAATTAATAAACTTACAGTTAAAAATAAAGACGATATTTATTGTGTTAACATCCTAGGTGTACACTGAACCAAGAAGGATCAGACTTTTTCCCAGACTAAATAAAAAAAACAAACTATGAACTAACATCCACTACCAAGGCATTTATTATTAACGTTCTAAAAAGTCAGCATTAAGTTTGTGTCGTTTGTATAAAAACAATATATCTGAAGAAGCTTTTTTCCCGCCCACATTAGAGGTGTGTACAAATTATGCGGATTGTGAAAATACAGTAAAAAAGTTAACTTGCTTTTATAAAAAAAGAGAATTCAGGCTTGCTACTAGACGTCGCCACTGCCGTTGACATGAATAATACCCCTAACAACCAGTAACGCCTAATTTTTTTTTTTTACGTCCGGATCTACAAATTATATCAAATGTGACAGATGATCTGCGTTCTTAGTTTTTTTTCTTGCCCTTATTATTGTTCAAAGAATATTTCAGAAGGAAACAACAACGTTTCATCTTTCGTTACAGGTAATTACGTGGGCAAGTAGGAGTAGTTGCTATGGAGACACTTATTTGTCGAAGTGACAGAAAATTTGTTAACTAAGAATCTTGGATAATCTCTTAGGAGTTAGATCACTTTTTATCGACAAAATAGTTTTAAAAGATTCTATAGAGAGGTTCTGGTTCTCAAACAACTCTACTTTAAATACTCATGATCAAATATACGATTAGTAAATGGATGTCTTTAAGATTTATTTTTAATTTAATTTTTAGCTTTTACTGAAAGCTCTTTGGTTGTACTTTATAAACTTATAATTTTATCTTATTAATATGTTTGTTGTCAAGCGCAGAGATGCACAATGGGTTATCTGTGTCGTGAGCATAGAGACTATCGAAACCCGAGTTTTAGCGATTGGCCACCAGGGGGCTTTTAATTAATTGAATAAAAGTGTTTTTTTTTAAATAAAAATATTGTACAAATACTGTGTGAGATCGAGTAACATAGCGGAATGATTTTCATGGATATCAGATGCATAGTCCGTTCGTTTAATCAGGTACATTATGTACAGCCAGTGATATTTGTACCTGTTTAACTCTTAGTCTATAATTTCTCGAATACTTATCCGCAAAATACAATAACACTGTTGGCAGGCAAAGGAAAACTGTTGAAATGGACACAATGCCAAGTGAACTGGACAGTTGAACGTTGTTGAAACGGACAATCTGACAAGTGAACTGGGCGGCTTAACGTTGTTAAAACGGACAACCTGCCAAGTGAACTGGACGGCTTAACGTTGTTAAAACGGACAATCTGCCAAGTGAACTGGACGGCTTAACGTTGTTAAAACGGACAATCTGACAAATGAACTGGACGGCTTAACGTTGTTAAAACGGACAATCTGCCAAGTGAACTGGACGGCTGTATGTTGTTGAAATGGATAACCTGCCAACTGAAGTGGACGGCTGAACGTTGTTGAAATGGGCAACCTGCCAAGTGAACTGGACGGCTGGACGTTGTTGAAACGGACAACCTGCCAAGTGAACTGGACGGCTGAATGTTGTTGAAATGGACAACCTGCCAAGTGAACTGGTGATTGGATGACGTTTCGATTCACTTACGCGTATCTTCATCAGGTGTTTTGATTCTAAGATGTCTGGTCAGCACGGACGTAATAGAGAGCTCGTTAGTGTATAATGCTTCAGACGACACGGATAAACGAACAGAAATACAACGCTTAATCTCTAATCTCGCAAAGGTCAAAGTTAACGTAAAAATACTCACTCAGATACGCTTGCAGTTGTATATTGAAAGGCATTAGGAAATATTGGCATAAAATTCAAGTAAAGTAGTTAAGAAATAGCTTTATATACATAATTATACATATATATATGTATATACAATGGGCTATCTGCGCCTTGTTCAATGTAAGGAATCGAAGGCCGAATTTTAGTGTTGCTGTATATATATTCAAAAAGAACCTAAGTATTACATACACGTTTTGGTATTTTCAGCTAATATACACCTTATGCGACATATGGGCTAAACGGCCAGGTCAAAGACTTTAATATTCAAGCACAGGTGCTCTTAATTTAGCAATACTTATCAAAGGAATTGAAACCAAAACTCCCCTCCAATACAATTATTCTTGCCCAAATACAACATTATCGTTGTAACTCCAAAATCGGAAAGTATAGAGCATATTCAGCGGCATATCGTAGTCCAAACCTTGGACCTTCCAAACTCTAGACATCCTCGGCCTTTTTCTACTTCCATACACAAAACTCTGTTTCTGTGGCTTCTCTACAACACTTAACAGTATAATATAGTAAGTTTAGTTACAATCAAGCGTGTTTGTTCGCCTTTTTTTTTAAAAAGGAAGCCAAACTAAATTATAAGTTCTGAATAAGCATTTTCCAGGTTGGTGGTAAAAATGTTAGTTTACTTTCTCCTAGGATGGCTTAAAAGTTCTACTCACGTTTAAAACTAGTGATTCTCTTCTGAACAACAATTGTGTCTGATATAGATTTTCCATCGTGATATGGTTCTTTAACATTTGTTTGTTTTGTAAAGACGTTGCTACGTCTTCTTGACAGAGTGAAAATAATAACAACACCGACGAGTAAAAGGACTCTGGATTGGCAAAATGAAACATGACCTTGTGTATTAACTAACCCGTGTTTTCTTTTTTAATTCAAAACTTGCATCAGTTCCTGTTTTTTTTTTTTAGTTACTTCAAAATTTGCGCGTACGTTTATGTAAATTGTATTGACTGCAAAACTATATTTATCGTTTTCTTAGTGCGTGGAATCAAACACCGGATTTTAGCGTTCTAAGTCTTGACAGTTAACGTTGACCCATCGGGGATATGACAAAATTTTGAATTACGGACCGAGAGCAGGCAGCCTCCTTCCATTCATCATCTACGCATAAGAGATTAACTGTCACTCTTCTAACGCACTCACAGCTTAAATTATATTATGATGATGCTATACGTATTTATTAAGATGAAATTTAACTTATACTTAATTCTGAACCGTTTTCTTCGAATTACGTTAAATAAACTGAACAAACAGAAATTAGTGAAGAAGAAATAGAAATGCGTATGGATTTTGATTTTACATTAGTTTTTTTCCTCAAGAATGATTGGGCACGTCCAGTTGACGTCATACACAAGACCCAATCAAATTACAGAGATTACACGTCCAGTTGAGTTCAACAACTTATTGCATACTCAAACTTTCGATACCCAAGCTCGCTATGCTAACCATTAAGCTCTTACTATTAAAATCTCTTAAGTGGTTATCAAATAGGCTTAGCTAAATTTGACATGGGCTAATTTATTTAAAACAACTAACAAGAAAATCTAAGAGCGAAGTTTGATCTACAATTCAGAAAACTCTTCAGAAGCAATCAGTTTAAAGAAACTGAATGAAATCACTTTCCGAGGCCGGCATGGTCAGGTGGTTAGAGGGCGTTCGACTCGCAATCTGAGGGTCGCGGGTTCGAATCTCCGTCACACCAAACATGCTCGCCCTTTCAGCCGTGGGGGCGTTATAATGTGACGGTCAATCCCACTATTCGTTGGTAAAAGAGTAGCCCAAGAGTTGGCGGTGGGTGGTGATGACTAGCTGCCTTCCCTCTAGTCTTACACTGCTAAATTAGGGACGGCTAGCACAGATGGCTCTCGTGTAGCTTTGCGCGAAATTCAAAAACAAACAAACCATCACTTTCCGTATACTTCCCAGCAGTAACTGGTGGAATCAATTGTGATATTAGGTGTTTTTTTTTAATTTGTCGTTGTG
>NW_013674591.1:26659-28543 GCF_000517525.1 Limulus polyphemus
GAGTGAAAGGAAAAATCTGTATTTTTTTTTTTACTGCGTGTTGGTTCTTATTATTCTATGTTTTTTTCAAAAATTCAACGTCAAGTTTTATTTAAATAAAAATACTAAAAACTTTCGGCTCTATTTGCATGTGACAAAAGGGGTAATATCTGACGAAGGTTTGTACGTTACCAGTGTCAAAATATTTCTAACAATAAACAAAGTTAGGTTAAGTAAGAGAGTGCCTGTCAATATGTTTTGAATTTCTGTGGAATAACTTGGAACGCTTTGAAATGGGGGCGCTTTTATCAAAATAACTCGTGCGTCAGTGTTATATCTTTCTTGTTATATTCAGATTGAATATTGTATTAAGAAAATTGATGGAGCTAGTCACGTGATATATTTAAGGGGTTACTCTTGAACTCATTAGCATAGATAGTCTGTCTTTTGGCATAGAATGAACTGTTTTGAAACCTCTGTTATGATACTACACAATTATAGAACACACACACACACACACATATATATATATATATACATATAAAAAGTAATAGAATCTTGCTATATACGTTAGGCCCATTAGATTGAGTTTTTAGCAGATATACTAAGCCTAACTTTGGTTTGGAAACGCCTTCAAGTCCAAGGCAACAAATACGGCTAGGAACTGTATCGATTCAGCAGTTAACTGCCTTTATTTCTAAAGGTTTCGACTCATTAAAGGATACGAAACTGTCTCTTCGTATAAATGCCATAAAAACAAAGAAATTGAAATAACGACATCAATAATAAGCAACCGAATAGCACACTTTTAGATCTTATGTACATTTTGATTAGGAGCTAATATTATTTGATATCCGTTTTAGACAGATATGTGTATGTATATAAAAATAAAAAAAGGTATCAAATTCATATTTGACAGATGCTAAAGACGTATTGCCTTAAACACCGAATGAAACATAATTATATAACAACATAAACAGGATGTGTGTGAAACTAAACTGTGAATCTGAAGAGATAAACAAACGCCTTAGTAACATATGGTGTGCGATAATCTGACACTGACGTTTCGCTCATCTAATCCGGCTGAAATTGGTGTTCTCTTCTTTAAACGAATATCAAAAAAAAAAAACTTGGAGGGGGGGGGGGAGATAAGAAATCACGTGCAGAGATAAAATGGAAGAAAACATGACAAAAACAAATAAAGAAAATGGAGAGGTAAGGCGAGAAAGAGGATTTGACAGCCAAATAGGGAGAATGAAGCTCGTGTACCAATGGAAATAGGCCCTGTGAGAGAGAGATGTAAAGGGAAGAGAAAAATAAAACATATATAAATCAATGGTATTATAATCAAAACAACGGTTTCGAATGTGTGTAGTAGGAGAAAAATAAGCAGGCAGAATACAGAAACAAAACATCGAAAAATGGGAAACTCGGTGAAGAATATTGATGAGATATGGAATTATGGAAATACACGAGTCAGTGAAGAAAATAGTTTGGAAAAAAAAAAAGAAGTTAAAGTATAAATAATGATTCTAATGCAGGCAATGAAGAAAAGAACAAAAAAAACTGAATTACAAAACGAAATATAATTTATTTAAGTACACTAGAAAAATATTCTCTTATGTGTGGACTAGGCCTATAAAACATGGCGACTTGAAAGTGTGTATTATATACGTGTTTGGTGCATCTGGTAGGACTATGTCGCATGTTAAGTGTGTATCATATACGTGTTTGGTGCATCTGGTAGGACTATGTCGCTTGTTAAGTGTGTACTATTAACGTGTTTGGTACATCTGGTAGGACTATTCCGCTTGTTAAGTGTGTATTATTTACGTGTTTGGTACATCTGGTAGGACTATTCCGCTTGTTAAGTGTGTATTATTTACGTGTTTGGTGCATCAGGTA
>NW_013674592.1:0-7317 GCF_000517525.1 Limulus polyphemus
TATTATTTAAGATTTTAACTTTATACACGAGTGCCAAAATACTGTAATTATGATGAATAATTTATTCTATTTAACCTTCAGGAAATAATATGACGATTAGGTTAAGACTTGAGTTCATCTTGTTATTCGTTTGGTGAATATTCAAACTGTAATGAATCAGTTAGTGATGAATGTTCATGATTTTTTAAATATAGTTTTAGAACAGACTAAATATCTTATCGATGGACAGAGTAATATGTGGAAGTATGATTTGTTTTGTTTTTTGTATATTAATAAATCACATAACTTCAACATTTAGTCTTGAATGTTGTTTAATCTAAAATATAAGTTAATTCTTAATGTTTTTTCTCGAATGTGATATAATCTTGAATGTGATTGATTTAATCTTGAATATGATTGAGTTAATTTTGAATTTGATTGATTCAATCTTGAATATGATTGAGTTAATCTTGAATATGGTTGAGTTAATTTTGAATGTGATTGATTTAATCTTGAATATGATTTAGTAAATCTGGAATTTGGTTGATTTGATCTTGAATATGATTGATTTAATCTTGAATATGATTGATTCAATCTTGAATATGATTGATTCAATCTTGAATATGATTGAGTTAATCTTGAATATGGTTGAGTTAATTTTGAATGTGATTGATTTAATCTTGAATATGATTTAGTAAATCTGGAATTTGGTTGATTTGATCTTGAATATGATTGAGTTAATCTTGAATTTGATTGATTTAATCTTGAATATGATTGAGTTAATTTTGAATTTGGTTGATTTGATCTTGAATATGATTGAGTTAATTTTGAATTTGATTGATTCAATCTTGAATATGATTGATTTAATCTTGAATATGATTGAGTTAATTTTGAATTTGGTTGATTTGATCTTGAATATGATTGAGTTAATTTTGAATTTGATTGATTCAATCTTGAATATGATTGAGTTAATCTTGAATATGGTTGAGTTAATCTTGCGTATAATTCCATCCTCAATATGATTCCAACAAAGTTCGTTGACTGCATATCTCAGTCTAACATGAATCTCGATTTCCTTCCTATATATATTTTTTTGTTACATTTATATGAACGGTTAAGTAAACCAGTTTTAGATTAATGAAACTACTTGTAATTAGTTTTCTGTAAGTGATTATTATTTAGCGGCTTTAATCCTGTTTACGAGATACATGCTAATCTCTATATATCTATTTAGCAACCAATCTAATCTCATCGATCCGATAGTAGCAGTAATTCAGATATACTTAATGTACAATAAATGACCTCGCGATATTCACGATAGTTTATAGTAGCAGTAACTATAGTTACATTCACGATAGTAGCAGTAACTATAGTTACATTCACGATAGTAGCAATAACTATAGTTACATTCACGATAGTAGCAGTAATTCAGATATACTTAATGTACAATAAATGACCTCGCGATATTCACGATAGTTTATAGTAGCAGTAACTATAGTTACATTCACGATAGTTTATAGTAGCAGTAACTATAGTTACATTCACGATAGTAGCAGTAATTCAGATATACTTAATGTACAATAAATGACCTCGCGATATTCACGATAGTTTATAGTAGCAGTTACTATAGTTACATTCACGATAGTAGCAGTAACTATAGTTACATTCACGATAGTAGTAGTAATTCAGATATACCTGATGTACAATAAATGACCGTTTTCGTTCCTCGCGATATTTACGATAGTTTATTGTCTTAGGTGAATATGTTTTTAATACAGTTTATTTATTTATTATCATTATTATTAACTCTATCAATTATTATTATTATTAGTTATTTCGCGCGTCCTACGGAATACGGCACACTTGTCAACTGCTCCGTACATTTTGGCTCGTCAAGGATATTAACGTATTGATCTCGAGATTCGTTTTATTCACAACTTAATTAATTTAATTGCTTTGAAAAAAATAATAGCAGCATAGTCCTGTATTACTCTTCAAATACAAAACAAAGAAATATGTTATTCCTTCGTTGTAACTGAGTTACTGGTGTTTTATTTCAATGCCGAAGTCTGTGCTTTCATATAGGACGTATCAGTTTACAATGAAAACCTAATCGCACACAGCCATTATCGCGATCTCATTTTCGAAACAGGAGGAAGAAGAAGCGTCTAATTTAATATTGATTATTACATATTGGTTTTTGAAAGAAAATTAGATTAAAAAAATGGTAAAAGGTGTGAAGGTCAAAGGGTCATAGCTGTGTTGCGTGTCAGTGTTTATAGACGCACATTAAGTCGTTGGGTTACTGGAAGATTTCCTGCACATTAATAATGAAATTAATTACATTTAAACCCAAACATGATGAATTACACGTACACCGACTGGTCTAGAAATGAACGTGCGACGTTACTATAGTAACAGCTACCTTTGGAACGCCTTAAACAACAACAGATGGTGGTGTTCGTGTTTGTTTCAGTTTGGGTGTGTGTGTGTGGATAATTCTCTTTAAGAATAATATCGTAATGAATATTTTGTGTGGTGTCTGAGTATTACACTCTACGTGTTCTTTAATGGTTTTAAAAAACAGAAATGCTCGTTATTCCAAGGTTATTTTTACACCACTGACCTGACTTTTCAAAATGGCACGACCGTTATCTTTGTTAGGTTACGTTATGATGCAGAACTTGACTGAAGACGTCATCTATTTTTTTTTTATTGCTGAAGATAGGAGAGTTTTGTTTTAGCTACACTCTGTCCACCACGGAGAATCGAACCCCGAATTTTAGCACTGTAAGTCAGTAAACTTACCGCTGACCAATTGGAGAACAGACAGAGGAGTACAGACTAAATAATACCTTTTAAAAAAAATATTCTGCATCTCTGGTTCAAAAGCTTTGTTTCCGAGATTACATAGGAGACAAGTTAGCTTAACTTCTGGTTCTTTCATTAAGTATCGTGAAAACAAACACTGAGCCCTTAGTTCCCGATGTGGGCCTACACTATCAGAAGTAATGTCCGAGTATTATCAGACAGTTTAAATCAATGTTCTTTAAGTAACAATTAAACTGTCATCTTAGTACTAAAGAAATAGCCAATTCTTGTGTTTCGTTTGGAACAGAACTGATAAAACAATAAAAGCATTTGTGTTCCGTTTGACACGAAACGAACACAATTTCTCAACTTCTGAGTTTATAAGTTAACAAGGAACCAATATTCGTGTTCAAGTTGAACATTGGGTTTTAGGAGAATATTAATTAGCGTTTTACCCATTTATGGAAACAGATGTATACCCATGTTTAATCTTTAAAGGAGAACGTTGTTAGGCTTAATTATTGACATTTCTCTCTGAACTGCTCATGTGACGATCACGTGACTTCGATATCATTTCATCAAGTGATTGTTGTATATTAGGTCCATCTAGGTTAATACAGCAAACAAACACTACATGTAAGGCCAGGTGGGACAATACAAGTGTCAGATTTCATCAGCACGTGTACTCGACTGAGTCATTACTAGCCATTAGAACATTACAGAAGTAATGGGTCGAGAGTAGTGAGCGCCAGGCACGAGCTAATCCTGCCGATGGGGTGGTTATTGTACCGAGTCTTGACTCTCATCTTCCAGTAGATTAGCCCTTTCTGACGCATAAGTCTCTCGAGGGCGCGCTGCATAATAGCAAGAATGATGTACGGTGGCCAATGGCTTGTTGAAAGCACCGGATTTCATATATATATAGCTTCTGGTAAGTAGCTTGTGATGATGACGAGAAGAAAGCCTTTGCTTGCTTACTCGCCTGCGGTCACGAGCTGTTAGTTAGGTGATGGGCGGCATAAGGGGTTTCGGGGTTAAACACACTGTTTATACGAGTAAGCAGCGCATAAACTTCCGAATGAACTAACCTTTTTTTTTTTTTGTATAGTGAGAGCAAACTTTGCTTCAATCGCCTCATTATTCTAGATGATCACCATCCGATACCTGAAATAACCATGTTTTGGAACTTCGTAAAACTTAAAGCCGCAATTTTCACAAAAATTGTGAACGAAACTCGTCGAAACAACCCCCCCCCCCAAGTTTGTCGTATTTGGGACGAAAAGGCGCTTTCCGTAGGAAATCAGGGTTTCAATACTCACGGATTTCTATGGGGGGGGGGGTACATTTTTACTACTTCACGAGAAGTAATTTAAAACATTTATAGTCAAACATCACCTCGTTCTTAAAGTTTTCGGGTTTGTATTTCTATAATTTTGGGAATCTATAAACATGTTTGTTCTGATTAATCCTTATTGGAATGTAATATTTTATATTACCAATAAATCCTGATCGATACAAGTTAACTAACAATTAACCTAGTAAATGATGTAACTAATTCAGTTTAATTGATAAGTCATAAAATATGTCTTCAGAAAACGAAAACTTACAGTGATTAGAAATCATTAATTCATCAATTGGACATCATCGACACTTTCGGCCGTAATCCCAATAGTATCCGACGATCTTTAGCTAGCTCAAGAAATTTAGATTAGACTTAAGTCCGTATATTAGACTAACAATGCAAAATAGGATTCGTAAGTGTCGCAGATATGTATATTAAACATTATAACGTTATTTACAAGACACGTCCAAACTAGTTGTTATTGGTTGTTTTCATGCTCCATTACATATTCCTTAACGTATATTGCAGAACAATTTTTGCCTTTGCTTAAATTCGCCATTATTTTGTATATCTGAAAAAGTTGAATTAAGTAAATAAAAATACATATTTACATGACAGATAGGTCTATATTTGACTGTGTATGAGTTGAAGTTTCTAGTGCACGTGCGTTTTAGTAATCTCTCGACAGCTGACTCGTGTGTGTTAGGAGATCAAACCCCTTCTTTTATGTCTATAACAAGATTAGCCAATAGGATAACATAACTCTGTTGATGTTAGCTACGCTGAAGTCCCCACAGGTGTCGCTGTTCATAACGACATGTTTTGACTCTTCTCTAAATCAATGGTTTGTTCCTTTTTTTGGGCGATACTAACATTTTAACAAATGCGATAAAAATGTTCAACGTCTGTTTTTATTTAAACTTATAAACGTTTTAATGAATTTTTCTACGAATATCAAACTAGATTTAGCAAGAAACGTCGCTAAGCCTACAAGCTTCACATTCTTCGGTGTTTGAAAGTTAAGTCGGAAAGTGAGACTTTTCAAGAGATTCTAGTTTTTCCCTTGGAGGTAGGTTATAACATTTATTGGACAGCAGTTATCAGAACTTGAGGGAGATTTGGGTTATACATTCTGTAAGCCCACAATTAATCCTGTTCTCATCTCATTTTGTAATTATTACCACGTGTAAGATATGGTCGTTAGTTTCTTTGAGTTCAGTCACACCTTGCTAGTGTGTAAGATATGGCCGTTAGTTTCTTTGAGTTCAGTCACACCTAGCTTCTGTAAGATATGGTCGTTAGTTTCTTTGAGTTCAGTCACACCTAGCTAGAGTGTAAGATATGGTTGTTAGTTTCTTTGAGTTCAGTAACACCTAGCTTCTGTAAGATATGGTCGTTAGTTTCTTTGAGTTCAGTCACACCTAGCTAGAGTGTAAGATATGGTCGTTAGTTTCTTTGAGTTCAGTAACACCTAGCTTCTGTAAGATATGGTCGTTAGTTTCTTTGAGTTCATTGATACGTTCTCAGTTAAATAACCTGATTGATAAAAACAACAAGAACAGAAATGATGTCATCATGAGATATTAATCGGGATTTTTTTTCATTTCCATTTTTTAACGTCTTTTCATATTTTTAAGGAAAGAGAGGTTATGATAATCTTACATGCTAGGTTGCTAAGTAACCTCTCGTATGATTACTTACTTATGACTGAGATTCGTGTTTCCCATTGGCCAATAATCACACCAACCACCAGGCAAGTGTTGACATCATTACACTGTACCTTACGTTCTACCACCAGTTGGCATAATGCCAATAAAATAAAAATGAGTCTACTGCTCTATAACACCCAGTCTCATTGTGATATATATATATATATATATCTGTAGATCCTGGATTTCCTCTGAACAACTAAGAATTTTATCGGAACTGAAAATTATTTCCTCAAAGTAATGAAATGTTTTAACCATCCCCCCTCCCCCTTTCATCCTAACCGAAACAAAGAATTGCGACGTATTTTTTTAAGGCACAAAAGTAACATGTAATTTTCAAACCCCCCCCCCCCCTCCCACGCCCCTTTCTCAGTGCCGTTCTTTTATGTTACATGGGTTTTTTTTTTTCCGGTGACATGAATGGCAGATATGTTCAGTAAAACATCCGATACAAGAAACAGAACGGCTGCTCTTTAAAAAAAGAAAATCTATATAGAAGCACGCTCTCATTTATCCGTCGCTTTCATACCACTTGGCCAGGATGTAAATCGGTACAATGATGAAATGTAGTAATTAGGCAGTGAAATATGAATGAAATGGAAGATGTATTGTCCGAAAACGTTTTGTTGAGTTTTATTCTATTCTAAATAATATGTTTCTAAGAGAACTATTTGTTCACAATACAAATAGATACGTCAAGAACTAAAAGTAGAGCAGACGAGAAGTTCACTCTGTCAAATCTAAGCACAAACCACCCTCACTGTTTGTTCTATACAACAGTGTTACAGCCGGTCAGGGTCAAACTATTTTTCTGTATCCCACAGGGTACAGAAGTCCTTATAAACGTATTTAACACAGACGACTTGTATTATTCAAGACTTCTCTTTTTTTACTTTTATTTCGTTTGTGAAATCAACTTCTGTTGTTTTTTTTTTTTCTCTCGGACATCGAATCCCCCTCCCCCTCCTAGTATATAGGTAAGGGGGTCAATTATATATACGCGATTAGATTGTACTTGTGGTTGTTTTTTTGAGAAACTGTTGTCATAGATGTTTTCATGGACTTATACCTACCTAAACAAACAACACAACCAAAACATTATACCACAGATATAGTATACCTACCTATACAAACAACACAACCAAAACATTATACCACAGATATAGTATACCTGTCTATACAAACAACACAACCAAAACATTATACCACAGATATAGTATACCTGTCTATACAAACAACACAACCAAAACATTATACCACAGATATAGTATACCTACCTAAATAAACAACACAACCAAAACATTATACCACAGATATAGTATACCTGTCTATACAAACACCACAACCAAGACATTATACCACAGATATAGTATACCTACCTAAACAAACAACACAACCAAAACATTATACCACAGATATAGTATACCTACCTAAACAAACAACACAACCAAAACATTATACCACAGATATAGTATA
>NW_013674592.1:8162-9347 GCF_000517525.1 Limulus polyphemus
CTA
This sequence comes from Limulus polyphemus, assembly GCF_000517525.1. Lineage (NCBI taxonomy): Eukaryota > Metazoa > Arthropoda > Merostomata > Xiphosura > Limulidae > Limulus > Limulus polyphemus. The sequence goes on from NW_013674592.1 coordinate 8,166, forward strand.
CAGGTTTAGGATACAAACAACACAACCAAGACATTATACTACAGGTTTAGGATACAAACAACACAACCAAGACATTATACCACAGGTATAGGACACCTACCTATAGTTTTTACCACATGTAAAAAATGCCTATGTAGTAACATATCACAGTTGTATTCTACAGTAAATTTTCTCTTACAGAATACAGACAATAATTCAATATTTATATTTTAATACGAGATACATAATACACATTCATTTTACAGATATTAGAAACGTGAAACTAAACATGTAAAAACGTACACGCTGCCTGAAGAATTGTATATCACCCCCTTTAACGTACTTTAACAGCACCGTACAGGTTGTGAAAAGTAAAATCAATACTTTAACACACCGTATAATCTTTCTAATAAATACATCACTACGGATTTCTTTGTTCTGTTAGATCAAGTCAAGATATTAATAATTTCTAACTTTGTATACCTGATTGCAACGTCTCTGAAGCATTGCACGACGGGACGGTTCATGATCACACATATTTTTGTCGTTTCTTCTGGAATTTCATTTCGTGCTCCAAACGTTTCTCTGTCTTTCCCAGTCCAGTTTCAACAGTTACCAAGTCCAATTTTAACAGTTACCAAGTCCAGTTTCAACAGTTATCCAGTCCAATTTCAACAGTTACCCAGTCCAATTTTAACAGTTACCAAGTCCAGTTTCAACAGTTATCCAGTCCAATTTTAACAGTTACCAAGTCCAGTTTCAACAGTTATCCAGTCCAATTTCAACAGTTACCTAGTCCAATTTTAACAGTTATCAAGTCCAATTTCAACAGTTACCAAGTTCAGTTTCAACAGTTACCAAGTCCAATTTCAACAGTTACCAAGTTCAGTTTCAACATTTACCAAGTCTAATTTCGACAGTTACCAGGTCCAGTTTCAACAGTTACCCAGTCCAGTTTCAAAGAAACACTGGTATTCAACGAATTTTATAAACACCTACGTTTTGCTTTTATACGACAAGCCATTCCGAAGTTAAATCTCAAATACTTTCAAAAACTATGATATAAATGACGAAAGCTGGCGAAACGTTAGAAACCAACACAATTAGCATCTGTGAAAGCTGGCGAAGCGTTAGAAACCAACACAATTAGCATCTGTGAAAGCTGGCGAAGCGTTAGAAACCAACACAATTAGCACCTGTGAA
>NW_013674592.1:10205-18364 GCF_000517525.1 Limulus polyphemus
AAAGCTGGTGAAACGTCAGAAACCAACACAATTAGCATCTGTGAAAGCAGGCGAAGCGTTAGAAACCAACACAATTAGCATCTGTGAAAGCAGGCGAAACGTTAAAAACCAGCACAATTAGCATCTGTGAAAGCTGGTGAAACGTTAGAAACCAACACAATTAGCATCTGTGAAAGCTGGTGAAACGTTAGAAACCAACACAATTAGCATCTGTGAAAGCAGGCGAAGCGTTAGAAACCCAACACTCCTAAAATTTATGATAATAATTATGCAAACTGCATATTTTTCACCACAATTATCTTAATTTACAAATTCCAAATCAGAGGTGTTTAATATTAACATTTCAAATCTATCTTTTGTCTCTCGCAAGTCATTGCCCAAGCGGCCTTTCTCCCAATACCAAAAGTCGTCAATTGAGACAAATGTTTCTCTAACATTTACCGTGACTCAGCGGTAAATCAGTGGGTTTGTAACGCTAAAAATAGAGTTTCGATACCTGAGGTGTTCAGAGCATAGATAGCTGATTGTGTAGCTTTGTGCTTGGACAAAATCATACAAAACAAACGTTTGCCGTTTGTTTCCACATTCCTTTTATGTTGTCCATTTCGGATTAGAAACAAGAGATGTGTAAACGTATAATTTCAGATCTGTCTTTCGTCCTTCACGTATCACTGCCGAAGAGGTCTTTCTTTCAACACCAGAAGTTGTCAGTTGGTCTGGACGATTAGATACAAAAGATTAGTTCAAGTGTCCATACTTAAATTTAAACTATAATATTATCGTATTTCTGTTTAACACTCGCGAACAATGTATGTGATGTATAATTTCCATATTTTGGGAATTTTGGACTTGAGGGTATTTCATGGTGTGAGGTTAATAAAAATGACGTGGCTTGGTGTGAGGTTAATAAAATGAACGTGGTTTGGTGTGAGGTTAATAAAAATGACGTGGCTTGGTGTGAGGCTAACAAAATTAACGTGGCTCGGTGTGAGGTTAATAAAAATGAACGTGGCTTGGTGTGAAGTTAATAAAATGGTGTGGCTCGGTGTGAGGTTAATAAATGTTGTGCCTAGGTGTGAGGTTAATAGACAAAGGTGCAAACTGCAGGTAATATACTTGCCATCTTTAACATATTTTAACCAGAAATTATTTTTGATCAATTTTCACGAAATATCCAAGATAACATTTTGATGATTATGAGAATGTCATAGAATAAAATAAGCGTTGTTGTTTTCATTCTGCAAAGTTTACAAAATGGCTTATCTGTACTCTGTCTATCGCGGGAAATCGAACCCCGGATTTCAGCGTTGTAAGGCTGTAAAGATAAATAAGTGAACTTTAAAAGAGTCTCATAATGTAATTTTCATACAAACATGTATAAGACCTTATAATATATAAGTTTATATAGTTATCCGTTAGCTATTTATATACATATTAGATTTCGTTCGTTGTTTTTTTTGGGGGGGTACTTTTTGAAATTATATACGAGGACGTGAAGATAATGCGTTGTATCAAGAAATTTGAAGTTTCAAGTGATTTTCTTAAAAATCCATTTCAAACTTGCTGTGCGTATGAATAAAACTTAAATTTCACTAATGGACTTCTTTCCGGCACTGTAGGAATACGAAAATGTGATAGGTCTGTAGAAAAGGGGCTCTGTATTTGTAAACTCAGCTTTTACAGAATTTGGATAAAAAGCTTTACTTTTTTTCCTAAGATCATGTATCTATCTTCTCCAGAAAGTTATTCCAGCAGTATGGCTCACACCGGAATTAAGATAAAGAACTGAAAGGCCGAACTCGACGTAATAAGTCAGGTCCCCCGTCGTCTCGATAAAGACGGTCGGGTCGCGTATCTTGAATCTATTATGTTGAAACATACACCATTAAAAGGCTTTCAAAGGATGGACGATGATTCGGTGATGGCACCTCTGTGACGTAACCTAGGGCTTTTGAGCTCGTGCTCGGGAGTACTTCAATTCATCATGCTCTCTAGGATTCGCTTTTGTTCCTCAGAGAGCACGCGCTTGAACAAAGGAGCCGGCAGCAAATCCAATTTGTGGTTGGACAGGCGAGAAGTCGTTTTGGCCAATGTTTCCGAATAGTAAACAAATCACGTTGGCAAGCCAATCTCATTTTTAACGTCTCACGGATAGAAAGAGAGATAGACAGATAAACAGATGAAGTGAAACGTATCAATCAATTCGAAATATGACACATTCAATCAACCGAAAAGAAAAAAAAATGTCACAAAAAGAACAGCGATTCATGACGACTCTAATGCTAACATATCTATTGCCCAACTTCCAAACCTACTTAACTTGAACAATCACAATCTGATTTAAACATCACGCTAGCCGCCCCTAATTTAGCAGTGATTGACCAGAGTAAAGGCAACTAGTCAACACCACCCACCGCCAACTCTTGGGCTACTCTTTTATTAACAAACGGTGGGCTTCACCGTCACATTATAACGCCCCCAGAGCTGAAAGGGCGAACATATTCGGTGACGGAGATTCGAACCCATGACCCGCAGTTTACCAGTCGAGCGGCCAAACTACCAAGCCATGCCAGGTCATCACACTTATAAGATAGAATTTTGCGTTTTAGGCATAATTAGCATAAGCAGCTGTAAACTAATGGTGGTGAGTGCTTGCTAATTCAGCTCTAATTTCACGTCACTTGCCATAGCTTAAGCTCCCAGCTACGTCCTATAAAAAAAGGGCCCCTTTTTCTTACTCCCACATTTTGAAATAAACGCATGCAGAAGCAGACTGATTAACGCGATGTCTATTGATCTAAAGTCGGTTATTACACAGATTAACCGGTTTAAAATAACTATAGTTAATCACTGTTCTCCATAAACTATGTAGGACTTCAAAGTTAAACATGGTCGTTTCTCTTAATATTCTCGAAAACAAAATGGACAAAAATGACGACGCATTTCCTATATTTATCTGTAATAATAATAAAAAATGACAATAGTCAAAGATAAAAATATTACTTATGTTATTTAACTAGGAGGGGAATAGTTTTTCCCATTATACATCTATATCTCGGAAATTTTCCGTTTTTCCGGTATACGTTTATACGACAGGAATATTCCAGGTTTTTCAAAAGTGCCTCTGTAAAGCTACTTTCTTTTTGTAATATTTTTCAAAGCTTTCGTTTCGTTTTTACGAGAGTGGTAACAATAAAGTAAAGTTTGGTATAGCAAGTCACGTGAACCCCGAACATTAAAGTCAGTTTCACGCCAGGGTAAGTACAGCCTCCAGGTGGGGCAATAATCACATGTTGCTAATTACAGGTTGTCAGTTTTGAGGGCGTATCAACCAGCTGTCTATGTCTATTGATATATATATATATTCTTAATTTTCCATGTATGATTACTTTAATAGGTCACATGTCTTATGTTACAAACAGTTTATGATAGACTGACGAGCTGTGAGGTGACTGATAATTTGACTTATTGTACACACTTTCCAGTGTCTAGTGTTATGGCGTTACTCATGCTTTTAGTTTCTGACGTTGGTTTACATTGTTCTATTGATCAAAGTTTGGTCATAGCAAATAAGGTTACACTGTATTCGACATTGACTTTTTAAACCATTCTGTTTCTATCCTGGTAATATTTGCTTGTAAAAGTAAATTCGTTTTGTTTTTGATGAAACTGAGCCCGGCATGGCCAGGTGGTTAGGGTACTCGACTCGCAATCTGACGGTCGCGGGTTCGAATCCCCGTCCCACCAAACATGATCGCCCTTTCAGCCGTGAGGGCGTTATAATGTGACGGTCAATCCCACTATTCGTTGGTAAAAGAGTAGCCCAAGAGTTGGCGGTGGGTGGTGATGACTAGCTGCCTTCCCTCTACTTTTACACTGCTAAATTAGGGACGGCTAGCGCAGATAGCCCTCGTGTAGCTTTGCACGAAATTCAGAACATACATACAGCTTGATTAAATAAATTGCTTTGGTTTCATAACTAGAAAATATGTTCAACAGACACGAAATATTGAACAGAATTCTGAAAACAAAACTGATTCAATATTTTTTCTTTTATCACTCGTTCACTGATACTTTCAAATAAATATATATAGGACTAGATTGTTGTATTGTAATTCAGCTGGAATATATTGGTTCCAGTGTTTCTGCTAAATCAGTTAAATTCTGTGAAGTTAATAAGTGTTTTCAAAGTTTCTAGCAGACGATATTTATCAAGGTGTTAAGATTAAAGCGCCATTCTCTCAACTTACGTTGTCATATTTTTACTGTACAAAAAAAGCTTTAATTTTTAATACGATATAACAAAATGTCTCTGTGCTATTTCCAATTTCATTTTTTAAATAAACTGAACAGAAATTTGAAGTAAGTATTGTTCTTTTGATTGTGTTCTCTTTATCGCTTCTTTGCAATAAGTTAAATATTTTGCTGAAAGCTGGCTTTGTGCAGAACTTATCATATTTTATATGTTTTACGTTAAAGATGCAAGTTATAAATTAGAAATACCGTTTTTTTGCATATATATTGCATACACAAACAGAAGTTTGAAATCATAATTTATGAACAATCTATCGATCATCTTATATAACGTACACGTTTTACTTTGCATGTAGAATATTAATATATAAATATATGTTATTTATAATATTTTCTTATTTGTAGTTAAGATGCTTATTTTGATTTGTCAAACTATTTAGCAAGTGATTTTGACGTCAAGTTTCTAGAGTATTTAACATTCTCTTATTATTTTCACATAAAATAGGTTTTGTACCATATAATCGTGAAAGGAATGAGTTCCATATATAATAGTATATCAATTCTAGAACACGAACATAGATTTTTATGCATATAATGATGTGCGCTAAATTAGATTTTATTTTGGTGTACGTTAGACATTGTTTTACGTGAAGAATTAAATAATTAGGAACAATGTTAAATGTTAATATTTTACGTGAGTTTTATGAAAATGAAAGATTAATTAATTAAAGAATTTATCTTTTAACCCAAATTAAGTTATTTGCCATATTTTAGTATATTTAATTAAAATAATTCGGATAAATCTTTCTGATAATATCGCCGTGAAAAAAAAGGTGACATTGGTTCAACAAGTCGAATAGGCCCACGCCTTCACTTCTGATTAATTCGGATGAAGAACTCGAGGATAAAAAGCGTGATTTTGGAACTATGTTCGTCACAGGTCATTGCTTATATTATCATATTAGCTTAGAGATCAACAGAAAATTAAAATAAAAGTCATTTTTGAAGTAATGATATTTTATTACTGATAACCATTGAATGATAAGCTTATTAGGCCTAATAATATAAGTGGATAAGCGTCGAAAGTTAAGTACAGTAGGCCTAGTTTTGGGGAAGTTGTATTAGGATTGAATATTAGGACTATTAGGCCTAAGTACTGAAATGTATACCCTAGGCTTTGAATGTTAGGTTCAGTAAGCCTAGTTCTGGGAAGTTATATTAGCGTTAAGTATTAAGCCTATCAGGCCTAATTGTTAAATGTAATTAAGTTTTGAATGTTGGGTTCGGTAGGCCTAGTTTCGGGAAGTTATATTAGCGTTCGGTATCAGGACTATTTATTGAAATGTATACCCTAAGCATAGATTGTTAGGTCCAACAGACCCAGGTTTTACAATTGTAAGCGTTCAATGTTAGGCCTTTGTCAATGAAGGCTATAAAGCTTTTAGTGTTGCCATTGGTGGGCTAAATATAAGCCTTGATATTGAAAGGTGTTTACTAAATTAGTTAAAATGCTATGAATAACCTTTATCAGTTATCGCTTTTTTAGTCTGTTCGTTTTCTTTTTGTGTGTGCAAAACTTGCAACATCTCATATGTACTTGAGCATAATTTATAAGTAAGTTGAGAGTGTGGCCTAGGGGATAGAGTGCTAATCTGTGAATCCGAGGGTCCATGGTTTGCATCCAATCGCTGCAAGATCGCCCCCGCATTTAAAGCCGTGATGAGTTATAAGAGTGTGTGTGTGTGTGTGTCAAATCCCACTATTCCTTAGAGTTGCCCGCGATTTGGCAGTGGATTCTGTTGATTAGCTGCCTTCTCTCTCTCTCCAAAACTATCATTTCAAAATTAGGGCCTGCTGACGCAGATAGTCACTGTGTAGCTTTGCGCGAATATCCAAAACAAACAAACAATCATTGAACTGACAGTCCATGAGCCAATGACTGTAAGTCTCGAAAGAATACTTTAAATATGCCGAATCATACAATTGTGAATTTAAATGTTGTTTGCTTTGAAGGATTTCCATTGTTATAAAGTAATGAGCAAATAGTATCAGCCATTTTTCTATTAGATCTTTTGTATTTATTTATATAAACTGTTTGGTCCTACCTTTCATTATTCGTTAAACTTAAGACATCAACACTTCAAGCTTAACCTGTTTTTTTTTTTTACAGCCTTTTTATTATGATTATTATTTAGATGGCGCTGCTTGGAGTTGGAGTATTTATTCAAGAACTTAACTGTTGTAAATAAAGAATTAAATTCCTTAGCCATTTATCTAAGTGATAGAGATTAAACCTTCCTCTGATAAACGGCAGAAGCCTCAAGAGATAATCCGTCTTACTCTGTTAATAAAAATTAAAAACAAAAAACTGAGAAGGAGAGAAAAACAATTTTTATTCGTAGAAAAATGAGTAAGTTCTCAAGAAATAAACCCACCTTATTCTGTTTAACAAAAAAATCCATAAATACATCAAAGAGGGAGACAGAAACTCGTTTATATAGGTAGAAAAATTAGTAAGTTCTCAAGAAATAAACCCACCTTATTCTGTTTCACAAAAATTTCCATAAATACAACAAAGAGGGAGATAGAAACTCGTTTATATAGGTAGAAAAATGAGTGATGTGTCAAAAGATAAACCCATCTTAGCTTGTTCATAAAAAAAAATCTTAGAAAAATGAAATAAAAACATTCAGTTAACTATCTAACGTTTAAGTTTGAGGCAATCAATGAATCTCGAAAAAATCACTTCGTTTTTTCAGAACAGTCACATTGGGCCATCTGTTGAGTCAACTGCGGGAATCGAACCCCGGATTTAAGCATTGTAAAGTCCGTAAACTTACTGCTCTCCCACAGGAGGACTGAAAAATATTCCTATTGCAATGTGAGTAATATTAAACTATAATGAAACATGATAAGAGAACGGGTTTTCACCACATTTGTATATGTAATCTCGATTCTTTTATTGGTCTAGTCCCCCGGTGTGAAGTGTGTTTGTAATTAAGCACAAAGCTACACAATGGCCCATCTGTGCCTCTGCCCACCACGGGTATCGAAACCCGGATTGTAGCGTTGTAAGTCCGCAGACGTGCCACTGGGGGGGGGGGGCACCCCGGTGTGAAAGCGATAAGTTTATGGACTTACATGATAAACAATTATTGGGACTAGCTTTCGGCCCGTAAGTCTTTATCAGACGTAATAAACAAAGTAAACCAATAACTATACAATTTTAAAAATGAATATGGTAAAAACCCGATTTGATAAAAAACAAATGTTGATCTCGCTCAACAAACCCATTCAGCTCGTGCATGTCATTTGATAATTGTTGTTTACTTCAATACGCTGTTGTTTTAGATAAACAGAGAGAATTTGATTGGTTAATAAAATTTAGGTCCGTTATCCTGTAGATACGTAACTAAAAAGAAAGAAATACAAAAGACGAAATTCGTAGCATTTTTCTTACTTGTAATCCATCCATTATCGTTCATCATTATACACGAAAAATAGCTTTATTTTATTTATTATATTCAGTGCAGTAAAAGGTGAATATTCCATAAAAAAAGATCCACGAACCCAACGTGTGATGAGATATGAGCACAGCGGGAGACGTGACAATCGCACGCGTTCGGCACGCGACCCTTGGCGGTAGAAAAATGAATGAGAAAGCTCGAGCACAGCGATCCACATTTGTAAGTAGGCACATAAGTATTGTGGAGAAATAAATAATGTAAATACGAGGTCATGCGGAAGACGTAATGGTTCCAAGTACACAGAAAGTTCTAATTGGGGGGGGGGGGCGTTGAGAGGGTGTCGAAAGCTAGTCCAATTTGTACATAAAAGTAAAAAAAAAACTTTTCCTTCCTAATTACAGTGAACTTATCAGTGAATAGACGTTGCAACTGACCAAA
>NW_013674592.1:18936-22108 GCF_000517525.1 Limulus polyphemus
CTAATATCTTAGTGCTTGACTCAGTATAAAACCGCTGAGCCACTAGGGGGCGATAGTTTACGAGCTTGAAGGTATTGTCAACCGATGTATTTTTCATCACTTGACTGTTGATCTGTATGTTTTTGAAAGTTACTCTGATTTTTAAAACATCTTAATGCTATGACGTATTCAGGCTTTGTATAGCTTCATTTTAGCCAAGTAAGGATTTGCCAAGCTTCAGTTATTACCGGTTTCCTTTCTTTGTATTTATTACTTTATTTTCTCATCTAATTAGCCTTCTTTGTAGCTCAGCTATCAGACTGATTGAAATGAAACACTAAATAAAAACTTTATATATATATATATATATAGTTAAGTTAAGTTGATTGGCTTAATGAGGTTTGTATTTTGTTAAAGTCATTCCATTTATAAAAGCCAGTCATGGAGAGGGTTTGGTACGTAAAGTAAGTTCTTCGTGCTTGTAAAAGCCTCCCTCCTCCCCGTCTTATCAATTTTAATAAATACAATCTCCACCAAAGCTTCGTGTACATTTCCATTTCCTTAATAAGTAGCGTCTAAGCCAATTTTTGAAAGAAACCTTCTTCCAAAGAAACCATTTATTCAACAAGCAAGCCTTAACCGGAGAAAATGCATGCGTCTTTGTTCTTAGTGTAGGCTTTTTTTTTTTTTTTAAGGGGTACTTAACTAAACTTTCTTAAAACGAATAATGACGTCATTGACGTTACTGTTTCCTTTGAAGATTTATTTTTCTAAAAGTCAAAATTAAGGCAATGAAAAACATATAAGGAAATATTATAAGATTAAAAGTTTCTGTTCTTGTTTAACTTTACTTAATTTTTAGAATATTAACATTGTTTCAAAGAATGTATTTTTTTTCTCATAACAGTCTGTGGAATCTGACAAACAAACAAAAAAAGAGACAGGGCCAATCTATTCTTGGATTAGCCACTTCTATACACCAAGATTAAAAATTTATCTTTATTTTTTTAAAAGATTACATAAAGATTCGAGTTTAACCTTATTTAAAAGAATGTATTTTTTTCTCCTGACAAAACGTGAAATCTGCCCAAGAAAGCAACAATAATAAAAGGAAAATAGATCCATCTATTGTTGGATTAGCCACTTTTCTACTCCAAGCAACAACAATAAAAGGAAAATAGATCCATTTATTGTTGGATTAGACACTTTTCTACTCCAAGCAACAACAATAAAGGAAAATAGATCCATTTATTGTTGGATTAGCCACTTTTCTACTCCAAGTAACAACAATAAAAGGAAAACAGATCCATCTACTGTTGGATTAGACACTTCTCTAGTCTAAGCAACAACAATAAAAGGAAAATAGATCCATCTATTGTTGGATTAGACACTTCTCTACTCCAAGATTAAGGTGGTGTGCTTGGAATTCCACTGTCCATCAGTACTTATGATCAGTTTTATTGTTTTATCACAAAGTACACAGTATTCCCTCTATCCACCTCGAAAATCGAACTTTAACATTGTAAGTCTCTAAACTTACTGTTGACTAAGCAAGGGTCTAATAATGAGACCCGATTGGTTTCGAAAGAACCAAACTTTATGCATCAAATCTACACAAGTATTCAAAAGATCTTGACATAATATTTTTCTAAAGTGATCAAACAGTGTTGGAAAGTATCCACTTTTGCTTTGGGCGATAGAAGCTACGTTATAAACCAGTCAGGCGATTGCCTACAATTCAACGAATAAGCCTTAGCGCAATTACGTAAAAAGCACTGGGTGAAATATTGATGATAACTTTGGGCGTGTCTGTGACCATGAATAGTTTATGGTAGTGAATCCATTACTACACTTTCAACCTCTCCAGCTAGCCTATCGGCCGGCAAGCTCTCCCCCCTGTAAAACCAGCTTTCCCTCACTACAGGTAAGTGTTTGGGAGTTGTCTTTAATTGGAGGAAGTTCACGGTGCTTGACTTCTATCAATCATGAAAATTAAGTGAACGCCCTAATGGCCCCTTCTCTTCCAACAACGCCCTAACTCCTTGTAATAGTACACCATTAGGCCAGGTTAAGTAAAATATGTTCACCTGACACCGAATTTCACTGACTATGAATTAGTTTTTATGAGCGAATACGATTAATGTCAGTAGAGAAATAGGTAGGAGACCCCTAATATAGTATAAATATAATGTTAGCGAACTCACCATTGTTGTTGTTGTTGTTTTTTTCGTTTACTTACATTTGAAATGAAATGTTGCTCTTTAAAGTAAGAGGCAAAAGAAAGTAAAAACTTGTATCGTAGCTGTGGGGGGTGATTAGGTTAACAGTTAATTAACTGTGTTTGTATAAACCAGTAATTTACTGTAAGTTTCTTGGTGTAAAGAATCTGGTGCACTGATGACTCTGGGAACCAGTGTACACTTAATACACCGGAACCAGTATACACTTAATATACCGGAACAGTAGAGTACCGGAACCAGTGTACACTTAATACACCGGAACCGTAGAGTACCGGAACCAGTATACACTTAATACACCGGAACCGTAGAGTACCGGAACCAGTATACACTTAATACACCGGAACCGTAGAGTACCGGAACCAGTATACACTTAATATACCGGAACCGTAGAGTACCGGAACCGTAGAGTACCGGAACCAGTATACACTTAATACACCGGAACCAGTATACACTTAATATACCGGAACAGTAGAGTACCGGAACCAGTATACACTTAATATACCGGAACTAGTGTACACTTAACTAACGATACTGTAGAGTACCGGAACCAGTGTACACTTAATACACCGGAACCGTAGAGTACCGGAACCAGTATACACTTAATATACCGGAACAGTAGAGTACCGGAACCAAGTTACACTTAATACACCGGAACCGTAGAGTACCGGAACCAGTGTACACTTAACTATTGCCATTACTGTTGTCACAAACATAAAAATATGTACTCAATATTGTGTTTACTTATTATCCGTGAAAAAATTTCAAACCACAAAGCGGATCATAGAGATTTCTCGTATTAAATAAATCCATTAATCCGCAACTCATGTTGAATATCTAGATTATCAGTTTAGAAATTAAGAAAAACCCTATAACCCGAGCGCTTTCGAAAAATGGTCCTTTCTTCTTCAGTGGTAAACAAGTCGCTCCTTGAGAGGGAAAGTTCACCCTTCCTA
>NW_013674592.1:22455-26841 GCF_000517525.1 Limulus polyphemus
TTTATTCATTTCTATCAAGACTTCTTGAACCTACGTGTTTTTCTTACATCATGAATAGATTATCAGTTGATTTACACCAGACCAGGTAGCGTTGCGCCGTCCCTAATTCTGAAACACCAACTACAGAGAGGTAACCGGCCGTTAGCAACAGTTTTTACTCTATAACTACAGAGAGGTAACCGGCCGTTAGCAACAGTTTTTACTCTATAACTACAGAGAGGTAACCGGCCGTTAGCAACAGTTTTTACTCTATAACTACAGAGAGGTAACCGGCCGTTAGCAACAGTTTTTACTCTATACCTTATTATTATTAAATATCATGTATCATTTTTTTATCATCATTATTTTAATTTTGAACACCAGGTGGTCAATATAAATAAGATGATTTTTTGTTCTACTAAGATTTTACCCCAGGAGAGTTTGCCACATGTCCTCCCCCCTCTAACGATCATCTCTAGGTTCTTCTGGTTATAATGTCCAATTCAATTTGACTTAAGTAACAAGATTTTCAGCTCTTTTATCAAAGTGAAAAGAGTTTTTTTAACTGGGATAGATATATCGAATGAGTTCATCAAACATAGATCATGTAAAGATGTTCCGAACACATGGTTAGTTTCCATATTGTTGTTGGTTGTTGGTTTTCTTCTGCAGCGTCAACAAAAGAAACGTTGATAGTTACGCAAGTTATATCTTGTGACACGTTATTTTATCTCTGTAACGGTGGATTTTTTTTTATGTCCATCCCAAGTTTCCGTGTTCAACATCTTGTTAGGCACACTGTCTTCTAACAAAAACGTTTGCACTTAGTCGTGAGCTCATGACAGAAAGTAGACAGTAGAGTTAGTAAATTGTCTACCAAACTCTGACAAGAACCTTGGTATTTGTTGTAACGTATTAAGCCTCTTTTTTTTCAGGCCAGCCCGTTTCAAGAAAAACGCTGCTGACGTAACAGTCGTCCACGGATCGTAATTGGTGGATTCGACATATGCTACATACTACGTCATTGAAATACCCCAGCTTATCATACAGTTCTAATACAACCAGAGCGTTCGAGTAGTTCATTGCAACTTGGTATATTGTAACAATTCAAGTTAAGCCTATTTGACCAAGGCTCTGCAATACAACATAAAAATAATCAACACTATTACATTAAACTCTCGTACCCAGTTATATTCACAAATACACGACTCTTCGAACTTATTTCGCTAATCTATTTATATCGGGCAAGGTTTAAACAGTCCTTGAATATTAGAACAAATACGACAAATGCCTGCTTCAAGAATCATTACTTTCAAAACGAGCCATTTTTAAGAGTCGAACAGAAAGTTTATATAACTCCATTCTTTATTGACATCCTCAACAACTCTCGATCCAGCACAGGTGCAGGGTATATACGGCTAGGATCCGTTAGTGACGAAAGAACGAATACTTAATGTCTGTTCTTGAACGAGAAACTTGAAGTCCTTGTATCGACATCGTGTTGAACGTGTAAAGTATATACTTGGTTCATATTTAGAAGCTGGCCTGGTGGTTAGGGCACTCGACTCGCGGGCTCGAATTCCGTCACCGAACATGGTCGCCCTTTTAAGAAATGGGGCGATATAATGTTACGGTCAATCCCACTATTCGTTGGTAAAGAGTAACACAAATATTGGCGGTGGGTGGTTTTCACTAGCTGCCTTCCCTCTAGTCTATCACTTCTACATTAGGGATGGCTAGAGCAGATAGCCATCGAAACAACCAACACACAGCCATCTTACACGATATGTCATTCGTTTCTTGAGACAGCGATTCCTGGATTTTCGGAGAGAATCGTACTCCGAATTTAGAGAATCATCAAGCTAAACATTTTTTTTTGGAATGTCAGGGTTGCTGTTTATAGAGTTGTTGATCGAAAGCTACACAATGAGCTACCCGCTCTCTGTCCACCGCGGGACTCTAACCTCGGATTTAACTGCTGCAAGTCTCCTTAAGTTATAGCTGATCCAACACTGTTTTATAAAGAGTCAGGTCTGGTTATTTTTAAAGATTAAAAACCAGAAGGTATGTTAGAGAAATCAAAGTGGTTTTTGTTTGAAAAAAAAAACACACACACACAAGAGAAACAGATCGTAAGTTTGAGAAAATGTTAGATCGAGTTGTATCAAAACAAGACCACAGTTGATTAAACAGTGTAAAAATTCACAAGATCTAGTCTTTAGATCTAAATTCTTTATGTATGATGTTTTGAAATGCTTTTTTTTTCCGCATTATACAAAGATACACAAGGGGCTTAACAAGCCTTCAGACTTACCATTGAGCCACTAGGGAGGCTTTCATTCACACAGCGGATGAGGGGTGGTGTTCCCTAAAACTGGTATAACCCAGTAACAGTTGAAAAGTCGAGTGATAAATTGGGCTTCAAATTTATTTATTTTTTAATTTAAATTCAACTTTACTTACAGAGGAACTAAAACACAAACTTGGTATTTTATGGAGAAACGGAAACCTTTAAAAAGTCGGGAAGGTTTTGTGATACTCTAGCAACTGAAGGGAAACGGAAGTTAATAATTTCTATTTCCGTTTAATCGGAAATGAATATAATCATAAAATATGAAAACTTTCACACTCTGTCAAATTATCGCGTGCATACAAATCTTTCACTTTATCAAACTATAACTTTACACGTGTGAAAATATTCACACTTAATCAATAACCTTCCTCATGTAGAAACAAAATCAAAATTCCAAAACATAACTAAATGTATCTTCCTTGAAGCCTATTAAAAAACAACAACAATAATGATTTATATCTAACTGCTAAGTATTTGCCCTACAACTAGAAATTTACACTTTGAGTATTTTGCTCTATCCAGTTTATGAGACACAACCTTGTTTGTTGTGGTTGTCAAGAGAGAAAAAAAAAAGTCGCAGTCGTTAGGATATAATATCTTGTTGTGGTGTACAAAGTCGCGTAGTGACTGGTGGTGTAATATATGTTTTGTTATAATATAATTCGCACTGTTATTAGTGGTGTAATATTGTTGTAGTGTACAAAGTCACACTGTGACTGGTGGTGTAATATATGTTTTATTATAATATAATTCGCACTATTATTAATGGTGTAATATTGTTTTATTGTAAAAAAGTCACACTGTGACTGGTGGTTAGTTTGTGTTATTGTAAGATACGTTTTCTGTTTCAGGTACTTTTCTCCGCGATTAAAATTAGGAAAATATATAGGATTTAGGCTTAGGATTTAAAATTTGGCAGTAAAACAAAGGGGATTTAGGCTTAGAATTTATAGCTAAGATTTGGACCTTGAACTACAACAGTCACTGTTGTAACTAAAGATCTTGTGAATCAGTAATTAAACAACGGTGCTACTGGTTTACTAGGAACATCAAGAAGAAAGGGGACCGTTCATCTCAATTTTCGTCTCAGGTTCAAATGGTATTATGGAGTCATTTTGCTTCCTCTTAATTCTATTATTCTCCGCCCTAAAGCCGACGACACAAGCTATTAACGAGACTCTACACCTCAACAAAGAGAGAATAACACTAAACGCAGGAAATGTCTCTCTTTGTCGGCCCTTCATTCTCAAGTAATCTACTCCGCGTGTCGAAAGGAAAGCTTTGATTGGGCAGAGCGACATCTATAGTAAGTTAATGATATCTATTGAGGTAGTCCGAGCTTCGTCTCGCGCGAACAGATGTCGGCTCTTTGGGGCCATTTTCAACAAAGTAGTAAACAGAGATATTTCGTTAGAGCTGGTATAATGATTATTTTACTGTATCGACAATGGTGTTTTCTTTACCAAGTTAGAGAGGGGGTTTGCTCGTTACCATGACGGCTTTAGTTTCAGAGAGGTCCATCATATTTTAACATAAAAAATGTTCACGTCCACCATTATGTATATTCAGAAATTAAATTGTTATTATACGTTTTTTTTTATTTTGCATCAAACGGCGTATTTTAATGTCTAGTTTTGTTTTCATGAACGTGAAGAAGGAGAACAATTCTTGAAGAAAGTTTAATCTCGAGTGATCGGTAATTACAGAGTCTCGAACTAATTAAACCATAAAAAAAGAAATGAAGTCGAAAATGAAAACAACATCGACCGTTAAAAACGTCGAGTCTGATTTCATTTACTGTATAATTTAAACAAATCGTGCAGATGTTATCACTTTGAAGTTATTCGCTGATCATTTTCCTCACCAAGTTATAAAATTATCCAGTAAGATATTAAAGATAAACCGTCTTTCCTATGACGTAGATCCTGTCTACGACTTTCAGATTAAAAAACATTGTTCTTACGTTATTCTCCTATTGATGGAAAATTGGGTTTTGGCAACGAATGAATCAGAAGTAGTGAATAATACTATACTACTTACAACTGTTAACTTTT
>NW_013674593.1:0-3794 GCF_000517525.1 Limulus polyphemus
TAAATATTATGTATTGGGGATAACTAAAAATAATAGTTGGTTTAACTAAACTAATAAATATTATGTATTGGGGATAACTAAATATAATAGTTGGTTTAACTAAACTAAGTGACATTATGCGAGTATGTATGAACAACCACAAGATTAAAAAATCTCATGCAATTTAGAAAAAAAAATAGAGAATTTGGTACATTGAAATACAGGAAAAGGACTAAAAGGTGAGATAATAATTTTCATGAAATACCAGAAATAAAGTTAAAGTAATTTACTCTGTTTTAATTGTGTTGCATTAGTACTGTTGGTTTACTCTGTTTTACTTATTTCTTTTGCATTAGTACTGCTGGTTTACTCTGTTTTACTTATTTCTGTTGCATTAGTTCTGTTGGTTTACTCTTTTTTACTTATTTGTGTTGCATTAGTACTGTTGGTTTACTCTTTTTTACTTATTTGTGTTGCATTAGTACTGTTGGTTTACTCTTTTTTTACTTATTTGTGTTGCATTAGTACTGTTGGTTTACTCTGTTTTTACTTATTTGTGTTGCATTGATACTGTTGGTTACAGAACAGACTTGTAGTCAAAAGTAGTATTTTGACTAGTAACTAACTTAAATGGGTATTTTAGCAATGCAAATAGTAATAAGTTATTTTTTAATACTTTACAAAGTAATATTTAGCCAAATTAAATGTGTTTTAAACAATGAAAGAAATATGAAGTTACTTGTAACATTTTAGAGCCAAAGTAATGTATATGTTTTAACAGTACATGTTGGAACACTAACCAGAAATATGAAGTTACTTGTAACATTTTAGAGCCAAAGTAATGTACCATATACATTACTTTGGCTCTAAAATGTTACAAGTAACTTCATATTTCTGGTTAGTGTTCCAACATGTACTGTTAAAACATTTGTAACAGTACATGTTGTAACACTAACAAGAGCACTTACTTGAAATAATTCCTATGCTCTGTACTAAAATACATCTAGACAATTTTAGCAATAAATATAAATCAAAAGATAATGAAAATTTGTCAAACACATTTAAAAAATGTTGCAACTCTGGTCCTTGGGTGACTAGGCACATCTTGAAGACTGAAAACAAAGAGAAGACCTGGAGAAAAGAGTTGTAATACTAACTTGGAGTGTGTTATCAGCCACTTACTGACAGTACATAAGTACTCTTAGAAAAGTAATGTCGTTATGGGCATCTTACATAACACACAAAAAATTGCTATTTAGAATTTTTATCCAAGTGAAAATGTGGCAGTGCAAGGTAAACACTTAGGACTTATAACTAATCCTTAACATTTAACAATGTGGCACTAGACAGTTCCTTGTGGAATCTCTCAAATTACTCACTTGATATGCAGCCTTTGAAGTTGAAATAGTCTCTAAATCGTGGGTCATTTGGTTTTCCCACACTTCCAATAACCATCAAGTCTGATGTGAGTGGTTGTTCTCCAACAATGGAGCTACTTCCTATATCTCGAAATAATGTAACTTCGTCTCTTCTGTCAACCTGAAGAAAAAATACTTAACTGTTCTTGTGAAGCTAGTCTCATTTTTAAAACTTCTTCAATAATTACATTATCCTGACTATGAATGTAAATTATAAAAAAATTTAATTTAATGTTTTTTTCATAATTTCCTAGTATCATGAAATTCAAAAATTTATCAGAATAAAAAGCACATGAAGACACCAAAAAACAACAACTGTATATTGGGCAACATTATGTTTCAGAACTCAACAGATACTCTTCTAGTCTTTATAAATACAAGTACAAATAATCCCTAAAAAACTTCAATTTATAGGGCTGAGTACATTATATTAAAAAAGATTATGAATATACATATTAGCAAGTCACATGACAACCACAGCAAATATAAAGCTGTTGTGGAGAGACATGTTTCAGAATCATATTTTAATGCTTTTGGCATTTTGTAGATAATATGATGCCACAAAAATTTACTGCTGTAACAGTTCTCTTTGATGCAAAATATCCATACACTCGAATCATAAAGACATGTTCAGATTGGGGTATTAAAATTTACAAGGGAATATCCCTTATACTTAAGTGCATTGGAAAACAAACAAATTGGGATCAATATTGGGCACCAGGATCATCAAGAAACAGACCTGCAACAAGTATACCCCAACCAGAGTGAGTAAAGTGTGACATATTGTAATAACTGAGAGTCCACAAAAATGTAGGTCAGAGGCAAAATCGCTTACCTATACCAGAAGACAACAGTATGCAACATAATCAAGAAAAATCTTCAATAGGAAAAGCAACACAAGTTACATGTCCACAAGTTGCTTCCACTATATATCAATTCAATAGCTGCATACACGTCAAGCAGCTGGAAAAGCAACACAAGTTAAGTGTCCACAAGTTGCTTCCACTATATATCAATTCAATAGCTGCATACGTCAAGCAGCTGGAAAAGCAACACAAGTTAAGTGTCCACAAGTTGCTTCCACTATATATCAATTCAATAGCTGCATACGTCAAGCAGCTGGAAAATCAAATGGATATACATACTGTTCTATATAAAGTCATACTGGTCAAGTAGTGAGATGCAGCACCCCCTGGAGTTCTGTATGATTTAAACTGTCATGCTCAGAGCATACCCCCATCTTTCCATCTAGTACATGAGAATAATGGTTTTCCGACAGTTGTTTCAACAGTCTGTGATGGTGCATTTTGCAACAGAAACTATGCTACAAGGCTATTGTCAAGATGCATAGTCATCAGAGAGAAGATGACCAGATATGGTGGCATGAACTATAATAACATGGTAAGGATCTGAAATCATTTTATTATAATGTACTCAGCATCTTTAGAATAAAGACACAAAACTAGACTAATAAATGCAGGTATAAGTCAACAGGTATTCCCATTTATACAAAATAAACAAACAAAAGGAAGAGGTTTTACTGTTAGAGCTCCGACAGTACACTACCTTACCATTAATTTAGTATCCGTTCCTTTTCGCTGATAATAAACTGCATGTCGATATCCATCATTAAAATTTCCCTTCTTAACTGTTGTGCTAAGGACTATTTAAAAAAAAAAGAAGTATTTCGTGAACTTTCCTACCATAATATGCTGAGAATATACAAAAATCAATTAATATTACAAATATGAGTCTCGTGATATTAATACCTGAAAAACAATTCCAATGGTTCTGTAAAACTGTTTAAAAGTATTTAACTTTTCCAACTAACAGTTACAGAAAATTAAAACTAAAAATTTTCACCATTAAAAAATTAAGAAGTTGCTTGAATCACAAGTTTATACCATTCTTCATTATAAAACATAAATGCACATCATCTTAAACCTATGTCACAACCTTTTCTTACAGTTTCATTCAAAATTTCATTAATCTACCTTATTATGATAGTATGCTATTAAGTTTACATTAAAACATAGTTTATAATTCAAATATTTATATCATCCAAGTTTTAATTTCAAAAGGAGATATTTAAAATTCTCAATCTTCACCTCTGAGTCACATGATCAGGTGGCATGCAGACTTCTCATTTGTAGATTTTTTTTTCTCCTCTTTATAAAATTTTCAGATTGTTCAACCAATTATAAACACATACTATAGATACTGACAAACACATACTATAGATACTGACAAACACAAATTATCAACACATACTATAGATACTGACAAACACAAATTATAAACACATACTATAGATACTGACAAGCACAAATTATAAACACATACTATAGATACTGACAAACACAAATTTTCTTGCTTTATTGAGATATCACTATATTT
>NW_013674593.1:4511-12277 GCF_000517525.1 Limulus polyphemus
CTTGTCCTTTATGGAGTCTCACTCTGTTGTTTTTGTTGCATATGTTTTGTTGCTTCTGATTAGAAATTAGAATTTTTCTCGACATTTTCCCGAGGTGCATAATCAGAAACATTTATTATACCCAACTCCCCTCCCAAAATAAAGTGAATAAAAAAACCTATTAATTTTTGTAGAAGTTTAACTTAAAAACTTTTGTCTTCAGAATCTAAGAAAATCATTTTATTTTTTATGCTTTTTTTGCAACAAAATAACCTGTCTTTATCCAGAATAATATAAAATCATTTTCTAAATTCATTGTATTTTCCTTTCCTTTTTTATTCTTTTTTTTTCACTTACATTTTAAATGTTGATTTGTAGTCTTAGCAGAATTTTCATACCTGAGTACATACACATTATTCTGTTCTGCATTTTTAAAAATTGAGTAGTGCCAAAATCCCATGGTATCTTGCCATTACTACTAAGTGAAGTCATTATTTTGATTCTAATCTCTGTGGCTTTTCACTCTCTAATATTTCATTGTTCTTTTGTTTCTCACCAAAATTTGACTCAGATATTTTTTCCAATAGCTTTACACCTAACCAAGCAGCTAGAGACATTCTGAGCAAAGGAAGAATATCATTATGAGTAGTAACATACAAGTTTGGTTTGATTGCATGCTTATAATGCAAGTTTATTTGTAAATTAACGAGTAAAGACAATGTAAAATGGTACCACTTTATGGTACATACCTTGCATAATTAATGATTACCTCCTGTGAGAGACAATCAAAAACACAACAATCCAAAGACAACACACATCTTCCACCACCATTAACACCCTTCTGTAATCCACTGATAGTGATAACAATTAATCCAGTTATGTCTATCTATACAATATACAGTCAACTTATTGATATACCTCAGTGGAGAGATCAGATTGAGTGTGTTAATTAGCTTATGTCTACACTATGCACGCCACTTTTGGAAAATATGGATAAGTATGTAGTTTCGTGGGTATTTCATTGGCTATAATAAATCAAGAGTTTAGGAAACCAAATGTGTGTGACAATACTGCCTTTGGCATGATAGTTGAGCAACTGAGCTGAAAAATGAAAGTGAGTCAAATTTCAGCACAGAGAAAAATGAAAAGTGAAGACAGAAATTTGAAAGCTAAGTATAAAGACATTTTGTTTGGTCACATGACACCTGTTTAAAGAGCAATAAAAAGTAAATGAAAACAGATGCAAAACTGTTAGGAGTCTGAAGCTGTTTCAGATAAATAATTGTAACCATCTGTTACAATCTGCAGTCATTCTAGAAAACATAAAGGTATTTTTCATTTTATTTCACGTTCTTTTAACTTCCACTACATTTTATTTCACGTTCTTTTAACTTCCACTACATTTTATTTCACGTTCTTTTAACTTCCACTACATTTTATTTCACGTTCTTTTAACTTCCACTACATTTTATTTCACGTTCTTTTAACTTCCACTACATATTATTTCACGTTCTTTTAACTTCCACTACATATTATTTTGCTACATCCTTTATTCTCCTAAAGAAGAATAGTCAACTACTCAAAAGCTCTCAAGTTTTGGTTCTTGTTTTAAAAATATTACAACTTTTGTAGGTGATCCTATGTGCTAACTACTTTACCTGGATTTATTTTGCTACAGTTAGAGTTCAAAAAACAAGACAAATAAAAAAATTGGTAATTTAAAAACCTGTGAACAGGGATCATGAAAAAAAGCAAGGAAACAAGGCTGGAGATACTGTAGATAGACATCATTTACTAAAACTCCAAATCCTTATTTTGGCTCCACTCTGTTACTCAGAATTTCATTTGATGGAGTCAAAATAGGGATTTGTAATTTGATAATGTCTACAGTATCTCCAGCCTTGTTTCCTTACTTTTTTACCATTCCTGTTTGAAGGTTTTTAAGTTCCCGATATTTTATTTATCCTGTTTGTTGACTTTTTTAATGCTCAATAATGGGCAAAGGCTTACTTGATATAGTAGCTAACTTTGTACATTGTAATGATAATAAACATAGCTAGTATCAGGTTTCCTAGCACTTTTTTGGTGCCCAAAATATAAGAATACAAAGACATTTTTTCTATGAAATATGAGTTTTTCTAGGAACATTGCTTAAAATATAAGAGGTTTTGGCATGTCAAATACTGCAATTTGGAAAGTTAGATAAACAGGCTATGGTTGTGTATATTTTGGGCATATATATGTACAAATAACAAAAGCAACAGTACTTTAACATCCACAAAATGAAATGGCCTCAAGCACCCCTTACAGCCAATCACACCACAGCCTTTTATTACAAAATCAGATGGGTCTACATAATTTTACAGTATAAAAAGATTTGCACATTTCCACTCGGATGAAACAAATTTTCAATTTTTTTTCTCCAAGTTTGACAGTAGATGCACTTGGTTTAACAGTAAACATAACTTTTGTTTGCTTTTATGGCCTTTAGTATTTGTGTACTGAAGTAAAGAGGTCTTTCCAACCTTATCCACACTCAACTGCCAGCAGCAAAGGCTACAGTATGCTGTATACTGGTCCTTGCCAGGCTTGCACCAATCTCCAATTCTCCTTTTGTTAATCTACTACTATCTATGAAATTCATTATACTATCTGAAAATGAAAAGCAAGGTTAATAGTTCAAATTTAATTCAAAAATTTAAGTTTAATTTAATTTTAAATTTGTTTGTATTTTTATTATTACATTTTTATAAGAATTAATTAAAAAGTCAATCTTAATTGGAATGTTTATTCTTGACCAGAAGCTGATGTCAGTACCGGTGGTTAGGGCGCTTGACTCGTAATCTGTGGGTCCTTGGTTCGAATCCCCGTCACATCAAACATGCTCGCCCTTTCAGCTGTGGGGTGTTATAATGTGATGGCCAATCCCACTAGAGTAGCCCAGGAGTTGGCGGTGCCTTCCCTCTAAAGTAGGGATGGCTAGTGGAGATAGTCCTCGTGTAGCTTTGTGCAAAATTCATAACAAACAAACAGTACTGGTGTGAATGCCAATTAGCACCATTTACAGCCTCTAAAAGCTCGCGATTTCTTCCTTTGCTCAATCAAAATTTATCTCTAATGTGTCCAAAAGTATGCCACAAAAATACTTCTTTGTTGATTAAAATAATTGAAAACTTCTCATTATTGGTGCTTAAACTTTCACCTGTCCTTTTCACACATGCCTGATTTACCCCTCTTACTTCTTCATAACTGAACATTAGTGTGTTAATTCACTGGTGTTGATTTTAAGGAATATGCAAAGCTAACATTCTGAATACAATTTCAATAGGATCTATAAATCTGCAGTGTCTTGCAAAAGTCTTAACCCTCCTGTGCTGGTAATCAATTTTAGTTATTTTCTTGTGAAAGACATAACTCAAATGGCCAAAACTTTTTATTATATTATTCTCAGACCAGTTTCTAATGATTATAAAGAACAAAAGGTGCATTGTTACTCACTTTAGTGATATAACAAAAAAATCTTGAAAATACATGTTGCAATAGTCCTAACATTATTATGCAGTTAATATTTGGTTGAAGCTCCTTTGGCAGCAATGTCAGTTGAAGGTCGTTTTGGGTAACCCTCCACAAGCTTTGCACAGTATACTGGAGATATTTTTGCCCACTTCTGCTTGCAGATATCCTTCAGTTGGAAGGATGTCTTCGATGTACAGAAATTTTTCAAGTCTTTCCACAGATTTTTTGAGTGGATTTAGATACGGGCTTTGGCTTGGCCAGTCAAAGACGTTAACATTTTCCTAAACTGAAAATGTATTTCCAATAATATTTACCTCCACTGACACTATACTATTTCTCGATGTCCAGGGCTTCCACTATATGCTCACTCTTTGTTTCTTTTATTATTATTAAAGTAACTCATATATTTCCGAAGAAATCATAGTAAGGCAACCATATTCAAAGTCGCAACGTAAATGTGAATAATCACAACACTCCTGTTTATAGAAACCCATGCTGAAAGCTTTGTCGAGAAAAAAGTGATTCTCTGAATGAGGTGTTTATGTACAGTACCTAGATAGAGGGCGCATTGAAATTAGTGGAGAAATTTGCAAATCAGAATTTGCCTGCGACACACCTTCCATTTCTTTACAACCAATTTTACAGTACTTAATGGCAAACTCAGAAACTTTGAAAATTGATTTATAGCCTTCTCCAGAATTGTGCTTCTGAACAATCTTCTTCCTTAGGTCTGTAGAAAGTTATATTCTCAATATGTAACAGTAAACCAAATATTCTGCTTAAATCAATACTGGTGTCTCTATTTTGGTATTTTTTCATATGACTCTATAATATACTTTGGTATCTGATAAGAGTTGTACAGAGCCACTTTTATTTACTTTAGCAGGGTAGTGACGTAAAATTAAATCAACGATGGTAAAGGCTGAGGGAGGTGAAGAATTTCGCAATATGTATTTTAAAGATTTTTTTTTGTGTTATATCACTAAATTATATCATATGAAAATACCTGAACTTATTACCAGCACAGGGGGTGAACACTTTTGCAAGGCACTGTATATATCCTAGTAAATGATCAGTCTGTGGACTGTGATGTCATCACAATAGACATTGTTTCCCATTGCCTGTTTTACTTTTTTTTATCAGACTGTGGACCCTTTTTCAGAAGTTGGATTTTGCATCAATTCCAAGCTGATCATGTGATTCTAGTCACCAATACTTGAGTCAATTTTAACCTGGGGACAGGCAACATGGGTGTTGTCTTGCCACACACTTTTTTAAACTGATGCTATGGAGTCTAGAGCAATGAGAGAATCTTGGTTGCAATCTACAACAACAGAATCAAATGCATCATTCAAATTGACACACTATGCATGTGCCATGCTACCACACTTGTAGTTTGGGCCAAATATTTGTCATTTCTGCCTTTTGAATGGTGGAATTTCTTGGAAAATCATGTGTACCTGCAAATAGCAAGTGCAAGGTCAGGTGATTTCATCTACTAAAGTCTGTTGGGACTAAAAAACAATGTCCATGTCATCTACATCTGTCTTTGCATGCATGCAGATGAAAAATCGTAACAGGTATCATAAACAGTTTGTGGATAAAATATTCATCTAATTTTGTGTCTCAGTCTGAGTCAGTATAAATCTTGATACAATGCTTAATTTGCACATCTGCCTCAAAAAAAGTAAGAACATAAATACAACTCAAACCATATTTACAGTAAATTTAGGTCAGAAAATTTTGTGAGAGGATTATAATCAGTTGAAGTCAAACCAGCCAATGTAACACTAAACAGTAGTTTTTGTTTCGAAAACTAACAGATCTATATATTTTAATGAATTAGCACCTGGGTGTTATTACTTATCTATGTGCATACTCGCATGTGTTTGCACATCTTTGTATGTAAAAAAAAAACACATTAAAAAAAATGTGACCATTACAGCTTCAAGAAGAACCTAGCAACCTGAAATTTTGCACAGGGTGGACCCTGAGAATGTGTACCTGGGTATTATCTTATCCACGTGCATGCACATCTTTTTAATGAGGCAAGCTAGCGAAAAACCACATGGAAAAGAAGTGGTTCCTAATATAACAACTTCTAATATATAGAAAAGCCAGTACATTTTGGTAACAATGTGTTCAAACAGTGGCTTTTATGTCATGTTGCTTAGCAACAAAAGTATACAGGTTATACTTTTATGCTAAAATGGGTTCAGAATATACACACTGTCAACCTAATAACCTAAGTGAAGCTGTGTACTTTCAACTAGTGTAGATATATATATGCTAAGATTGGTGCTACACACTAGCAAGTCTACATGCTTTCTGTTCTGCACACTACCTGGCACTATGTACACCTGTTTCATCACTGCCATGCAATATTTTCTATATATAGTGAATATGATCTTGAACCACTGATATGCTCTCTTCTGTTATATGTGAGATGCTTACACTAGCGCCATTTGTAGAAGTGTTTTTCTTGGCACAAATCTTGTAATTTTATAGGAAAAGTCTTCCAAATATAGGAATATGTATAGGGAAAAAAAGGCAAAAATATCAGAATTCAAGCCAATTTTTAAATTTATAGGAATCTGGGCCAAAATACAGGAGATTAAGGGAAATATAGGATTTGCTGGAAGCCTATAGCTGATAAAGTTCATGATGATTTACTGTAGCTATTGACTATTTGATCGCATTAGTTCAAAAATGTAAAATGTTAAGCTGCAGCTGGATATTGTCAAAAAGATTTGTTTGAGAATATAGTGAGCATTTATAGTGACCTAAATTCTCCATATAAGATGCATAGCAAGGGGCAAATATATGTTTAGACTAAGACACAACCATCACTAAATGCATATAAATTTTACCAGTAGAAAAGCAGCCTTTTCAAACCAAAGAATGATGTCTAACATATTGCTTTAAATAAACCTTTGTGTCTTTTAAGTTAATTATTCTATGAATGTGTGTAATAACATTAATATTATGAGTATTGTTTATTTTTACTCCTTTCACTTAATACACAATATAGAGGTTAGCTCCCTAAAGAAACCGATTGTATGATATAAACAAAGCATTGGGTATCTACATGTTACAGTCATGTAATGCTCATCTATTGTTGACTGGTAATTCCTGTTTCACCCTGTACTTAAGCTTTTTTAAAGGAACATCAGATATTTGTAAGAAAGCTAACTTCAAGAGGTAATGATAACATCGTTTATCCTAGAATTATGTTTTTTAGCTCATGTAATGTATAGAAAAACAAATTGACCCCTACAACATTTGCAGTACCTTATTTAGGTTTGGGTGCAATATACCAAGCCATTTTTGTTGTAGGCTGGCAAGAGAATAATAATAAGTTGTACAAATGGTCCATTATGACCAGATTTACTTTTCCTTGCAGTTGAAAAGCAGCCTCTTCAAGTTGGTTGGCAACAAACAACTGGTAAAAATCTTAAAAGTAAAATTATATAAAATGTAAAAATAAATCGAGTTAAAAACTACACAATGTACAAAATTCAGATAAAACATTCAAAAATGGCTCGTAAAATTTTTAAAACACAATCAAGTTGGACAGTGTCACCATTACCAATGACATTAATTAATGTTTGGGGTAAACCTGTAGAAAATACATCTCT
The DNA here is from genome assembly GCF_000517525.1 of Limulus polyphemus. Taxonomy (NCBI): domain Eukaryota; kingdom Metazoa; phylum Arthropoda; class Merostomata; order Xiphosura; family Limulidae; genus Limulus; species Limulus polyphemus. Next base: position 11,645 of record NW_013674593.1, read on the forward strand.
AAAATTGCACTGCTGCTCACGGTCATAATGATGACATGACAGTAAAATGTGGGATATAGTGACTTAAGTTTTAATCAATATTATCAGGATCAGTATAATAAAGGTACCATATTAAACATAAACAATCAAAATCACAAGTGAAAAGTTTGTCATGATTGTCTATTCCACAATCTTCACCACAATTCTGCCCTTTTATAGAACTAATTAAATACAAATTTGGAAAATTACTTTTATACCAACCATAAAAGTGGTATGCAGACAATGTTTCTATTATATTTTGGTGTTTCTAACTACACTTACCATTTGCAGACTCAAAGTACTCTTCAACCAATAGCCCCTCTTCAGAAGACAGTGAAATTAAGAAATATCTCTTCCTACATTTAGAATATAAATAACAATCATGCTAAATAGTAAAGAATAGTTACATAGCAATACCTACAAATAAAAAAACCTAAGTTGTATTACATAACTCAGTTCGAAGTAAATTCTCTAATTATATAAAACACTACTTTAAACTGTGTCAGATTTTCAAAAATAACCTTATATATACAAGTTCTTCTTTTTGTGAATTGTCAAAATAAATGGCTTTTACTTATATTTCTTAATAGTATAAATATATACTATGTTGTTATT
>NW_013674593.1:12758-14024 GCF_000517525.1 Limulus polyphemus
ATATATATATATATATATATATATATATATATGGAACAAGTTAAACACATGTACAACAAAGTCTTCACACTATAGAGATTACACGCATAGCATAAACACTATTTATATATAGTTCTCTTCATCTTGTCAAAAATCCACTGAGGCCTATTCAATTACTTTAGAATTTCAGTTGACAAGTCGAACTATCTTCTCTATATTACTGTCGTACTATATTCTGTGTGTGATTCACTTACAGTTGTGGTGCAAGTTATTGTAATTTGTTTGGTCTTCTTTCTTCTGAAGATCCTCTGTCAAAGTGCACCCAGGCTGATTCAATTACTTTAGAACCACGCTTTAACAGAATAAAATTATCTTTCTTATCGTTTTTTATACTGTTACTTTCACTGTAACATATTAAACATTAGGCCTATCATCTTTGCAGTACTTAACTTCACACAACTATATTCTCTTTTCTTTTATGTGTCTAATACTGTCTTTCCGTTGCTTCCCGCTCGTCTCACACTATTTATATCTTTATTACATTGTCGTCTGTCCACTTTCTATATTTTCAACACCTATTAGTTATTAACAAAACCTTCTATAATCGTCTGCTTTTAACTCTTAATATAACAAAACTTCAAAATAATAAAATATTCACTCGCAAAAATAAATTAGTCACTAATATTTAAAACCAAACAGTCTTTTATATCACGACAAACTGGATAGTTTAAAGAAGTCTTGATACTAAGAATTTCACTAAATAACAATAAGGATATTATTATCAATCAGATTTTTAAAAATGTTCAATGTAACAGTAATTAAAAGAGTAAATTCTATGGCAACTTAACTTTTAAAAGTCCATTATTAACTTGTAACTTGACCTTCGCTAACATGGAGCTGAAGTTTAACTTGTAACCTGACACAGGCTAATATGGAGCCAAAGCTTAACTGTAACCTGATTCAGGCTATCATGGAATCAATATTTAACTTGTGACCTGACACAGGCTAATATGGAGTTGATGTTTAACTGTAACCTGATTCCAGCTATCATGGAATCAATACTTAACTTGTAGAGTGACACAGGCTAATATGGAGTTGATGTTTAACTGTAACTTGATTCCAGCTATCATGGAATCAATACTTAACTTGTAACCTGACACAGGCTAATATGGAGTTGATGCTTAACTGTAACCTGATTCAGGCTATCATGGAATCAATACTTAACTTGTAACCTGACACAGGCTAATATGGAGCCAAAGCTTAACTGTAACCTGATTCAGGCTATCA
>NW_013674593.1:14915-26306 GCF_000517525.1 Limulus polyphemus
ATGTGATTTATCTATTTCTGTGACCAAATTACATGACATGTATTGTAAATGTGATTTATCTATTTCTGTGACCAAATTACATGACATGTATTGTAAGTGTGATTTATCTATTACTGTGACCAAATTACATGACATGTATTGTACATGTGATTTATCTATTACTGTGATCACATTACATGACATGTATTGTAAATGTGATTTATCTATTACTGTGACCAAATTACATGACATGTATTGTACATGTGATTTATCTATTACTGTGATCACATTACATGACATGTATTGTAAATGTGATTTATCTATTTCTGTGACTAATTACATGACATGTATTGTACATGTGATTTATCTATTACTGTGACCAATTACATGACATGTATTGTACATGTGATTTATCTATTTCTGTGACCAAATTACATGACATGTATTGTAAATGTGATTTATCTATTTCTGTGACCAAATTACATGACATGTATTGTACATGTGATTTAAATCACATTTACAATATGTGTCATGTAATTTGGTCACAGAAATAGATAAATCACATTTACAATACATGTCATGTAATTGGTCACAGAAATAGATAAATCACATTTACAATACATGTCATATCTATTTCTGTGACCAAATTACATGACATATATTGTAAATTGGATAAACTATTGTTTCAACATTACATAAGAATATTGATGTATTGTAGAAGAAAAAAATTAACATGCTTAAGTTTTATGTTTTTCAATTTGAGGCCTGTATCTTTATTAAACTTTGGGTATGCCACCAATATAATGTATAGGCTTATGCACAAAAGCAAAGATACAATATTCTCTCCCACTTTTACACTTAATGTAACATTTTTTATCGATAAAATTTCTACCTACAAAAGATTCATGAATATACTTCAGTAATCCAAGTTAACCCCTGTGATTTTGTATCTTGAAAAGCAACAAGATGACAAATCTTGTATTTTTTTATACGTACAAAAATACATTAAATAACTGTGTGTGTGTGTGTGTGTGTGGAGAGAGAAAGAAAAATATTACTAATGATATCCAATAATACAATTAACTGAATATTTGTAGCAATACCTACATTAAATGTATTTTTAAAAAGACCAGGATTCTAAACTTAACAAAAGATGTTCCTGTGAAACCAACAGTGTAGTGTTCTGATTGAATTGTTAATTATATTTTCCAAGTCAAATCAACTAGTAGTTTAATTTATGAACTTAATATGTTTTTAAATAGTTTTCAAAAACTATCTCCAATGTGTTTTACTTTCCAACTGAAATGAGTTAGCCAGAGAATTGTCTCCCCCTGTAGCAAACCTATTATAGCAATATCATGCACTACTAAAACCAGAATTAGGTCCTGTCTTTATATTTTTATTTTCTCATTCCATTTCAGATCTAGCATGATAATTTTGACTATCATCACAGATTTAGAGAGCAAGACAATCTCCAAATGTAGGTCTCATTCAGTAACTCACTTTGTCACAATTCACGTATACAACACTGTTATAATCTACTTTGTACTTTGTGGATAGGATGCTGCAGGGTATAATGTAGGTCTCATTCAGTAACTCACTTTGTCACAATTCACGTATACAACACTGTTATAATCTACTTTGTGGATAGGATGCTGCAGGGTATAATGTAGGTCTCATTCAGTAACTCACTTTGCCACAATTCACGTATACAACACTGTTATAATCTACTTTGTACTTTGTGGATAGGATGCTGCAGGGTATAATGTAGGTCTCATTCAGTAACTCACTTTGTCACAATTCATGTATACAACACTGTTATAATCTACTTTGTACTTTGTGGATAGGATGCTGCAGGGTATAATGTAGGTCTCATTCAGTAACTAACTTTGTCACAATTCACGTATACAACACTGTTATAATCTACTTTGTGGATAGGATGTTGCAGGGTATAATGTAGGTCTCATTCAGTAACTCACTTTGTCACAATTCACGTATACAACACTGTTATAATCTACTTTTTGGGAAACTTGATTTCTGTGAATACGTGCCCTCTGGAAGTAAAACTTTGTACTTTGTGGATAGGATGCTGCAGGGTATAATGTAGGTCTCATTCAGTAACTCACTTTGCCACAATTCACGTATACAACACTGAGCTTTATTCTTATATTCTACTTTTTAGGGAAACTTGATTTCTGTGAAAGTAAAATGTTGTACTTTGTGGATAGGATGCTGCAGAGTATAATGCAAAAAAGCTGAAATGCATATTTGTACACGAATACATAGATATCCTGGATACCGAAATGGAATACTACTTTTTTTTTTCTTCAAATATCAAAATGAGTATGACCATCAAATTAGAAAAAAAAAGAAATAATTTGTCTTTCAACAAATTCCAAATTTTACAGGAATTTCCATCATTCCAAGAGTTGCTTATGAAAGCTGTTTCATACAAGAAATGTACATCTTTAATAAACTTTCAAAAATGTATCACTGTGTCAAAAAGACAAACTGAAATGATTAAATTTGAATAATGGAATGAAATGTTACAACTCACCCTGGTGCAAAACTCATAAAGAATAAGGCCTGCTTCGATGTTGATTTACTGTTCGTGCTGAAAGCTAGGGATATTTTTATGTCATCTTTTCCTTCACTGTCTGCTGTAAATTCATATTTAACTACTGAATCTCCATTAAAAGCTCCACCAATATCTGAAAACGTTAAAACAAACATTAAAATCTAAAATGGCATTAAGTCAATTCGTTATATACAAGACATAAAAGTCAATGTAATATAAATAAAGTTTACTACCTTATGTCTGAAAACCTTAAATTCAATGTTTTGAAAAAATCTAACAAAACGTTTCATCAAATATTCTATTCTAGATCAAGTTTGGCATTCACTTCTTAGAAATGATACATAAATAGCAATGTACTTCATTAATATTTTACATCTTGACCAAAAACAAACATGTAAAGATAATCCTAGAGTTTACTTGCTATTAATTGTTTTTTAAAGTAATCTAAGTATTACCCAGATGAAGAAAGCTGATAATGGAATTTCATACAGTGGATTGCACACTGTTCTTAAATTGTCAATGATGGTGCTTGTTCATTTCTCTTTATGTATGGGGGTTGAGTGGTCCGATAGCTGCACTGCACAGTTTGTTTTATTATTTAAACATTCTACATACTATCACTTCTACGAGATGAGAAATAATTTCATATTTCTTGTTCACTTTTCCTATGTAAGAATATACTTAAACACACATTGTTTACTGAGTAAATAAACAACATGAAATTTGTCTGTGATCAAACTTATAGGACCTTTGAACTCTTTACTGTATTTGGATTAGGATGAACAGTCAATGGATTACAGTTTTGTCTTATCTAATAAAAAACATTCAATAAGCTTGTTATAATGGAATACTTTAAAGCAAATTTTTAAACATAAACTCTTACCAAAGAATTATTACAAAATGTTACCTTAATTACAACAACAAGAAAAAGATTTATAATAAAATGTCATATAAATTACAAATTCACTAAGAATAAAATGCATAAAACAAAATAACTTAGTGGTTTAATAAAGTGTACGTGATAGATAAGGAAGCACTTTTAACTACTACTAGACTACCCGTGACCCGTTGGGTCACTATTCAGAGGTTATGAAGAATTCAAGCTAATTACAATATTGCACTGAAATGAAGGTTTATTTTGAGATAACTTAATTAAATATTTCAATCCATTTGTGTTATTCATAATTCAAGAAAATATTTTTAATTTTGATCGGGAGTAAAAGGTAAGACCATTTCATTTTTCAAAAAAGTGAGGTAAGAAGTTTCGTAAAGAGCACAAATGGTAGTGTGAATGATTCTTTAACTGAGAAAATAAGCAAACAAACAAACAATCTCAGAGTTTTAGTAGTATATAGATAGATTATTCAAGATCTTGTTTTTGTCATCTGAAGCCTTTTAATGAAGATGGGAACATTGACAAGGAAATAATATAATAGGCAATGCTCGGCAAGAGGTTTTTGTTTATAAAATTTCGTTGTTGTTCTCGACTTGATTTTTATTTTATTACCTCGTCTCCATAGTTACTATTTGCAAATAGCCAATAATATTGTAGGTCCATTTTATTGTTGTTCTTTCTACGCGCCGTTATAACACATTTTCATCTCATCATTTAATTTCTGTTGTGCATATATTGTTGTATAAATGAAGTTTTATAATAATGGAATGTACGAAAAGTTACCCGAAAAATGGGACTAACTCGGTAACCCGTGGCCAGATTTTAACGAAACTTGTTTTATTCTGTTTCTATTCTCATTTCATTACAAATATGGTGCTATTGTGCCCCGTTTTTTGCTGTATTTAATTACAGATGAGCACACACAATCTCAGAGTTTTTGTAGTATATAGATAATGCTTACTGTTTCTATTATTGACACAAGTGATAAAAAAAATTGGCAAAAATTAAATATGGTGTAGGGTTGGCAATACCAAAAAGTGCAGAAACAAGGAAGGGATGAATAGCTAAGTAGTAGTTTTCCTTTTTTATTATTTCCACAAAAATACAAGTGGTAGAAGAACAGAATAATATTACTGTTATATAAACTGAGAAACACTCAAAAATGGTGGCAATTAGGTGCTCAAATCAGGCTATAACTCAACTTTAGCAGTAAGTATCATAGAGTAACAGATTGAATGCAGTGGCCATTTTTTCTCAGCTCATCCCTACATACTGAGCACCACCATGTTTAGTGATAGCCCGTTCCCAAGTACTCTTAAAATGTCTTTCTGTCGTACAAAAGCCATCATGAAAACTTCACTCATTATTTTTGGACAACATGGGGGAAGAAAAACAAAGATGAACACTTTGATTCTTTAACTAGTTTCCAGTTCTTCACTTTAGCAACACTTTTCAATGACACTAGGAGTCTCACAAGCTATGAAACACTTCAAAATGGTAATTAGGTACTTAAGTAAGGCTATAACTCAACTTTAGCAGTTATTTGTAAATATCATAAAGTAATAGATTGATTGTTGCATCCATTCTTTCATCAGCATCCCTACTTAGTGACGAAGTGTAGAGTACCCCATAATATGTTACTTACTTCTTTCATCAGCATCCCTACTTAGTGATGAAGTGTAGAGTACCCCATAATATGTTACTTACTTCTTTCATCAGCATCCCTACTTAGTGATGAAGTGTAGAGTACCCCATAATATGTTACTTACTTCTTTCATCAGCATCCCTACTTAGTGATGAAGTGTAGAGTACCCCATAATATGTTACTTACTTCTTTCATCAGCATCCCTACTTAGTGACGAAGTGTAGAGTACCCCATAATATGTTACTTACTTCTTTCACATGTCTCCCCCAAATAAGAAGTAAGAGAACAATCACATGTAGTGGCATTGTTCTTGAAATCTTCTAAACATGTACCCCCATGTTTGCATGGTTGAGTGTCACAAATCATGTTGCATCCTGGGCGAAGCTCACCTACATTTGAAAACATACAAGTGTAATATATCACAACAATACTAATTTTAAGACTTGGACATACTGTCAAAGTTTCTATAAATAGATTTCTAAGTATCAACACACTCAAAAATGACAATACTGATGACATATCAAATAAGAATTTGTAACAAAAGACACCTACACAAGCATGAGGTAAATTACTGGCACATAAGTTTACATATTCAATATGCATATATATCACTAAAATTAACAAAGGTGACTGAAAATCACTAAAAGTAGAATTTATAGCCTTATAGAAATAATTGCTATTTCCTTAATATTAAAAAGGATTTTAATTAATAATTAAAGCAAATTTAAATGAATTCAACTTCTTGTCACTTTTTACTAAAAGTTAATTTCAGCTCATAACACTACCTTATTTCAATTCAATAGTTGAAAAAAAGAATTACTCAAAATTTTGAAAAATTAATTACATGAATAATAAACCATACACAAAATTATAATATAGTACTATAAGCTGAAAATTTTCATCCACTTTTTCAGAAAATCAGAGTTTGAGCTAAAATTTTCGGTTATTTGAACAAATGAAACTATTTACAAATATTCAAGTTGATTTACTACTCGGGTATTATTTAGTAAGACTACTATGACAGATTTTCTTTAAGAAATGACAAGTATAAAATATTTTAAGAGGATTTTTAAGGCACTTTTTTACTGTTTAGATCTAGATTACTGTCTTTAATCAATGAGATTTAATTCCAATTAAACAGTCTAATGTTGAATAATCACAATCTAATAAAACAATAAATATAAAGAAAAAATAAAATCATCAATCACAGACAAGCTCTTAAACTACTACTTATGACTATTTATGAATCATACTGGGATATCATACGTACTTTTAAAAGGTTTGATGAAACTGACTTTGAATTTAAATTTACAAAACTTGGCAAATAGTTCTAGAAAATGTGTGTATTACTGGAATTTAAACATTTCTGTACTTCACATGAATAAGACATTTGCCAACACTTAATCAAGTAGCACACACAATAAGCATTTATTTGGTACAACAAAACAACACGTGAATCTTAATGCCATGGCTCTTCAAAACCCCTTTTACTTTGTTGTAATGTGAAAAGTAAGCCAAAATAGACAAGTTGTTTATAATCCCCCAGAAAGAGATATACTTGATGTATCATCAAAGTTTCAGTCATTTCCCCAATCTGGAGTTAGGATCATAGTTTGTGTGTTTAAGAAAGAAAAATTAGTTGTTTTTATACAAGTTTCAAAGCATGTTATCTGTTGTTGCAGGACATAAAGTGTTTTCATAGTAGAAGAGATACAAAATATCACATATAAAACAATAGTAAATAAACTATGACTTTAGTAAAATGAAAACTTACAATTCAATTTTCCTATTTCTTTTAAAATGTTATTTTTAAAATTTGCTACTAACTTACTTCATGTATTTGTAAATTTTGTTAATTTTAGAAAAATAACAAATACACTTAAATATATATTTTCATTTTTGTTTTGAATTCGTTAGTACAACTATTGTCTAAATATAAAATTGCACATGATCAGTTCTTTAACATTTAAGGAATCTTTTTTTTCTTTTTTTCAAACAAGATAAATAGTAACAAACTAACCTTTTTCTGAACTTCCATCTCTTGCTATTGCTTCCAAGTCAAAATTAGAATCCCCTATTTGAAGTCCTTGCAGACAACCTACAAAACCAGGAAGTCTTGAGACCAGTGTTTCTGTATCTACTCCACCGAGGAAAGTTTCACTATGAGGCACAGTTGGGTAGGACCCACGGGCAGGCTCAACTAATTCTACAGAAAGCAAACAATACATTATTCATGGTTAATCCCACAATAATGCAGAAATAAAAAATTTCAATTTAATTATGCATTACCAACACACCTGCCAACATTACATTTTGAAAATGGTAATCACTACTGGAACAAGGGAAAAATATCAAAAACTTTCTCAATGGAATAGTGTGATTACTAATTATGTTTTACTTAATACTTGCTAATTACAGCTGATTAAGAGCCCTTTAAGTAGCACTCCGAGGATGATACAAAATCATTGAACTTTTTGAATACTCAAGCCAAACTTCTGCCCACTATAACCTTTTCTTTGTTGGATTCATTTGGTGAACAAAGCAGAACCAAGTACACGACTATTTTCCACTTTGACTACATAATACCAGAATGTAAGATTATAATCACTGTTTTAAAATGAAGCATTATACTTCAGACACCAGTCTCATAATCTCAATGATTAACTCTTTTACACTGAGTACCCCTTTAAACACTTTTCTACACAAGTCACTGTATTACATTCAAAATATAATTAAACATCTTTATAATCAATGTATGTGAATGAAATTAACACTGTAATGTAAGTTATGAATCAAAGTTTTATGTTATCTAAGTTTTAATTTGTTTATTTAAAAAAAAAACCTTTAAAAGACTACTTAAAACTTCAGATGTATTATTACATGACCCACAAGCTATGAACATTCTCTACTTGGACTCTCTGTATCTTCAATAATACATTGGTAGTTGAGTAGAAGTACATCTGGATAATAAGTTGCTTACATAACCTTTTGACTTGTACATTTCAAAGTACTCTGAATGAATACAGTTGAAACAAGTAGTAATTTTTTCAGCCCTTGACTGGTGCCATGCCCACCTTATAATTTGTTTGATCTTTATAGCTTACATGTAGAAGTTACATATACATGTATACAGTCATTAAAAAGAGCTCATTTTTAAATATACATCATACTTTGCATCAGTTCTCATGGCTTATGATATAATCCAGTACACAAAAATTTTGCCAAAGAATTGAGCACCTCTATCAGAGATACTGTAATATGCCCCAAGGGCACCATTAACTATATGTGAAAGGGAAAAGACCTGAAATTACGAATATAACCAAAAGAAAGTCTTTAAAAAGATTCTACAAAAAATTAAAAGATAAGTATTTTTTCTACTTCCTAATTATAATCATCTCATTGCATTGTATACTGATGATAATAGCTAGAGTTAGTGATATGGTAGAGAAAATAAAATATAAACATTTACCTTAAAAAACCTTTTGATATTCATTTAGGTGGTCCTAGAGATTATGCAAATGAAATATGAAAACTATAAGATGCACTCAATTTATTAAGAATTTGAGTGCAAGTAGCTACAATAGATAAATAACATATTTTTAGTAAGAACACTTATTTAACATAATGTCATTCTCTGTGTACAAGAGGATACATTATGAAATCTCAGAGTTATAGTATGTATTGTTGCACAAGTGGAATTCCGTAATGGTGTTCTGCAAATTGCACAAACCCGTTGAAAAAGGGTTAAAGCAAACTGATTCAACAGAAAAGACTAGAATCTAACTTATCCATATATCAAATATTATATAAATCAATGTTCAAATCAGACATCCTGAAGAAATTCTTGGAATTTTCAACTGAGCAAACACAAATGCCAATATCTATTTCTTAACAAAATGTTTCTTTCTTTAAATATGATTTTTAAACAAACACTCTGAAAGCACAAACAGTTGTTCAGACAATAATCTGAAAATTCTTTCTGAATTAATCCATTGAGGTATCTAGCAGGATACAAATAGTATTTCAATTGTGGAAAATTAACTTGAGTAAACAAACTCACCTAATTCCTGTCCTTCCCTCCATGGCATCCTTTCGTACTTTACTAGAAATTTTATAGGTTTATCTATAGTGATGGTTTCACTATTTACAGTAAGAACAGTTTTGTCTTGGCCCCTTTCAACCTTGATTTGCACTGGCTGTCCATTGGATATATCTTTAAATAAACCACAAATTGAACACATTCTAAATCATATGTCACAATATGCTTACTTACAACCAGAAGAAGATTTTCAGTCACATATAATAAATATTAAAATATGAATTTTTTTTAATCAACATATTAGCACTGAACTGAAAGTGTACTAATGATTTCAGCAATAAAAGATCTATAACTGACTAACTGTACAAGATACCATCTCTATTTTAGTGAATCATTCTGATTATTTTATATCAACAACTTAAACTATTATCAAAGATAAAGTATAAAAAAAAAGCTAAAAATGAATTTGGAAAAAAAACTGTAAAAAAGTCAATTTACCAGTGAATCAGGGGGAAAAAAACTGTAAAAAAGTCAATTTACCATTGAATCAGGGGGAAAAAACTTTTTTTTTTGCCAAATGGGCTAGTAGACCAATAATTTTTTGGTAAATTGACTTTTCTTTACTAAGTTATTGGTCAATATGTAGAATTATCCCTGATGAAGCCACAATGGCAAAACATAGGTTGAAATAAAAAAATTCTTATCTTCTGGAGAATAAATCATTTTTTTCTAACTCATTTAGTAAAAAAAAAGATACTAGCTTGCTCAATTAGCATACATAGATTAGAAGGTAGTGTATTTAATGCTGGATACCCTTGATAATAATCTATAAATTTTAAGATACACGCTTTTGTTACTACCAAATATTTCATGTACTCTTTGTTAAATTCCTGTTGCCCTCTATCAAAATCCTGTGAAATGACACGAATTTGAAATGTTATTAACAAGTATTTTTCCTACCTGGAACTTCCACTTTCCCTTGAACAATGGATTTCAGAGAGTTAAAAGTGAAAAACACCTGAGACCCTTTTTCAAAATGTAGCATAACAAAATTATTCAAATGGTCAAATGCATACAGCAAGAGAGCTTTCTTCAAAAATGTTCGAAAACAAAGCAAAATATTTTCTTCCAAAATTGGACTGATAAAATCTCCTTCTGTAACATTATGTATGTAGGCTCTTGGAGTTACAAAGGTCATTCCATTGGAGTTGACATCTAAATGGTAACAGAAAGTTCTTGTTAAAAAGATAATGGTTTAGAATGAAAATGCATTATTCAAAAAAATGTATGAAAATATGTCACATGAAGACTTCACTTTCATCAAGAATAAAAAACAATGGGTTTAACAAAAAGTTATATAAAAAATATATGTTTGGCTTTAACATCATACAGTAATTATTTATATATTCATATCTCCAAGTTTTGTTCTCCTAGCTCAATGCTCAAGTAATTAATGTCATTGCATGTACGATAAAATTTACTACATAAATTTATATTAGCCACGAAGTGCGGACTTAAAATATGTATAAAATAGTTTAAAGAAAGGGCTACAAATACCGAAAGTATAAAACTGAGTTGGGATTGTAGATTTTTTTTTTTATATTAATGTACATTACATTCTTCATTTCTAAGCAGGCAGTCAATTTAACATAAGAAATATCACTAGTATTGAAAAAATAGTAATGATAAAATTTACTATAAAGCATTTATTATTGTTGCTTTAACAGTCCCAAGATCTAATCTGTTATGGGTTACTTTAAAAGTCCATGCTCTACACTGTTAGAGGCTGCTTTAACAATGTATGCTCTATTCTGAGTTGCTTCAACAATACATTATGTACATTACAATGTGTTGTTTTAACAATACATTATGTACATTACAATGTGTTGTTTTAACAATACATTATGTACATTACAATGTGTTGTTTTAACAATTATTGTTAAAACGACACATTGTAATGTACATAATGTATTGTTAAAACGACACATTGTAATGTACACAATGTATTGTTAAAACAACACATTGTAATGTACATAATGTATTGTTAAAACAACACATTGTAATGTACATAATGTATTGTTAAAACAACACATTGTAATGTACATAATGTCCATTGTGTACATTACAATGTGTCGTTTTAACAATACATTGTGTACATTACAATGTGTCGTTTTAACAATACATTGTGTACATTACAATGTGTCGTTTTAACAATACATTATGTACATTACAATGTGTCGTTTTAACAATACATT
>NW_013674594.1:0-2385 GCF_000517525.1 Limulus polyphemus
TGCTGTTGGTTACACTGGTGTCAGTTGAGATTGTCTAAACTTCAGCAAGTCTTCTGTTGGTTACAATGGTAGACTGTATAAGAGAATGGGGTGATGTTATGTATTTGCTTTTACTCAAATAAAATAAGATTACCATGCTCAAAAAATTGATATTGGCATAAAAGATTTCACTGATTTAGTGTTTAATATTTAAAATTAATGTGATTTCATGTTTCAATGGTTGAGGTATACATGCTTCCAAGTAAGTATATTAGAAATTGTTTAGTGAGATTAAAAATGTGTTTGCTGTTTTTGCACTATAACATTTTAAATGGTAATCTGCCTTAAGTAGGTAGTATAAGTTGTGTAGAAAGCTCTATGTAAATGAGATGTTAAGATATATTTTTGTCAAGGTCATAGTCGTAATACAGTAAACAGGATGTTAAAATAATGCTAAATAGACAAGAAATGTAGGTTTAACTGAACGTGTGAAGAAATTGGTAAAATAACACTTGAAAAAAATTAACAGCTAAGCTACAGAAATAAAATTTGGAGAAATTTAGAGGGTTTTTCCTTTCATTTTATTCTGTTTGATTTTCTTTTAATGAAGCTTTTGTTAATTGAATATAAACTTCTTAATTTTTATACTGAAGTAGTCATTCTTTCTGGAAAAAGTCTTATTAAAAACTTCAGAATTCACTTGAACTTTGGTAGTATTTTACATACGAAGCTTGTGAAGTTATATGTGTATATATCCATATTAGTGATCTTGTGTTATTTTCATTAAAAAGTTATATTTCAGTTGTCATTGTATTTTAACCTTTTACGTGTGTTGAGCCACTGTGTCTTAGTGATTTTTCTTTTATAGGGTTACTTCAAAGTTCTTGGTAAGGGCAGATTACCAAAACAGCCTGTTATCGTCAAAGCTAAATTCTTCAGTAGACTGGCAGAAGAAAAGATCAAAGCAGTTGGAGGATGTTGTGTGCTTACTGCATAACATGTATTATAGATGAAATAAACCTCTTTGGAAGTTGAAGTATTTCAAGTGTTTTACATTTATTATATCATTCTATTAGCCAAATCTATTTAATTAATTCTTTTCATTAAAACATGGTACGTTTTCTTGCAGTAAATATTTGTGGATCATATCATTTATAAGTAAAAAATGTGCGTTGCCCTAAATTACTTTGGCCCAGTTTTACTGTATTAATTACAGTATGAAAATGTGGAAATAATGTGTTTTAAGTTCGATATTTGGTTATATTCAATTATCATGTTGACTACCACATAGTAAACTAAGTATAAATAAAATTAAACATTCAAAGGAGCAGTCACTGTGACCCATTGGTGAGGCACGTGGCAGCCGTTGTGTATATGTACATGGTAATTTAAATTTGGTGACACGTTTATGTTACAGTTTTAAAACCATGTAAATGTTTTTAGAAATACAAAGCCTGATTTGTCTGAGATACCTATAGACATGAAAGGGAGCCTAGGATGATACATTCCATGCCTATAGAGATTGATCTCTTATTAATGGAGACAACCATGAAGAGTGAAGTGTTTTTTTAGAAACAAGTCATTAATTTCATTTATTTATTACCAGGCATGAAGGTGTTTTCTTTGATCACCTAATTCTTCCTTTTTATTTTATTTATTGTAGGCCAATACATAGGGAAATAGTGGTATTTGAGAACATTGTGTATATCTTAGTTTTATTTTATTGTCTGCAAGTTTCCTGCAATGAATATTTTTAAATGCCCCTATGAACAGCAAGTAGTTTTTTGTTACCAAAGATCTTTTTAAAGTTGCATTTTGAATACAAATCATTTGTATAAAAGATAAACTACCATAAAATATTTTTCATAATTTTTGTAGACTCGTCTAGTATTGTAAAGTTCAAAATATTTTTTTTCTCTAGGCATAATATGAATATATATATATATTGGAAATTTTCACCTGTAGGAGAACTGAAAGAATTTCTACACACATTTTACAATCTTGTATTTCTTTCCTAAGTTAGATTTGTAAATGATCTAATTTAGAAAGTATCGTTGATTATGTAAAAAATGCGTAACGATTGATAAAACAAATGATTAGAAAACGAGGCACGTTTTGAGGAACTTAGTTTTTGCTGTCAAGATTGGTAAAAGTTTCAGTTAGTTGTAACATTAGTGTGCAAGTTTTGAGGTACTTAGTTTTTGCTGTCAAGATTGGTAAAAGTTTCAAATAGTTGTAACATTAGTGTGCAAGTTTTGAGGAACCTAGTTTTTGCTGTCAAGATTGGTAAAAGTTTCAAATAGTTGTAACATTAGTGTGCAAGTTTTGAGGAACCTAGTTTTTGCTGTCAAGATTGGTAAAAGTTTCAAATAGTTGTAACATTAGTGTGCAAGTTTTGAGGAACTT
>NW_013674594.1:2586-6711 GCF_000517525.1 Limulus polyphemus
CATTTTCCTGTTTACCAAATATATTAAAAGCACAAAATCTGACAACCACACAAACTTACATTTTCCTGTTTATCAAATTTATTAAAAGCACAAAATCTGACAACCACGCAAACTTACATTTTCTTGTTTATCAAATTTATTAAAAGCACAAAATATGACAACCACACAAACTTACATTTTCTTGTTTACCAAATATATTAAAAGCACAAAATCTGACAACCACATAAACTTACATTTTCTTGTTTATCAAATTTATTAAAAGCACAAAATATGACAACCACACAAACTTACATTTTCCTGTTTACCAAATATATTAAAAGCACAAAATCTGACAACCACTCAAACTTACATTTTCCTGTTTACCAAATATATTAAAAGCACAAAATCTGACAACCACTCAAACTTACATTTTCCTGTTTACCAAATATATTAAAAGCACAAAATCTGACAACCACACAAACTTACATTTTCTTGTTTACCAAATATATTAAAAGCACAAAATCTGACAACCACACAAACTTACATTTTCCTGTTTACCAAATATATTAAAAGCACAAAATCTGACAACCACTCAAACTTACATTTTCCTGTTTACCAAATTTTATTAAAAGCACAAAATATGACAACCACACAAACTTACATTTTCCTGTTTACCAAATATATTAAAAGCACAAAATCTGACATTAGATTCCAAACCTAAACTGCTGCTATTATCTTGTGGAGTTTGTTACTTACCATTTCATGATTTGGTTGCAAGACATGTTACACCTAGTTACTACTACTCCAGGATCAAATGTTACAAGAACACCTGCGTTTTCATTTAATGATGGTTCTGAATATACCCATAAATATGATAAACTTAAATGAAAAATTTCCCACGTATTTAGATTGGTGTTCGATATCCACGAGGCTATTTTTAGTTCCTTGAACTTGGATAAGCTGCTTTCAGAGGGCGTTTTCAATAAAGTAATCAAGAGATACGTGGAAAGAAGAATTTAATAAATATGTGCACGATTGGTATTAGTCAAATACCAATGAATTATCCACATCAATAAACTTGTTTCTACACTTGAATGTAGGTTGATTAAATATATATTGATAACTGTATGTCGTACGATACGATAAGCATTGAAAGTAATGCATAGAAAAATTAAACCTTTACTGATCTAAGTATAGATGGGATGATGATAAATACAATGTTTGAGCGATATTGTTTTTTACTTAAGCTCAATATATCTTTCACTGTCATACGAAACAAATGTTCGTGTACATCGTATGTATCTGGGCAAGTTTCAAAAAAAGCATAAACTCGCACAGTTCCTTATAATTTACCAAACAAAGTTGGTAAACTTTGTGTGTGTTACATAATATATATATATAGCGCCTGGATCCTACTATGTGGGTTCGTTCCAAAATTCAATATGGCAGCTTCTTTGAGGGGCGTGATACTTGTGATTGGTGACTTACAACTTACTGTACGTGTGCATGCTGCAACCTTTTCCTTATAAGAATAATAAAAACACTGTGTTTAAATAAATTTATTTTATCTAGCAAGAGTTACCACCTCCTCGGGCTTAATATTGAAATAAAATTAAGCCTAACGAAGATCAGTTGCACGAAACGTTGCTGGATAAAATTGTTTGTATTTCAATGTTGTGTTTGTACAGAGATTATATTTTGTTATACATATCTCCCAACATTATGCAAATTACATTTCTTATGAAAAAATATTCGTCTGCTTGACGTCCATCTTGGAAATGCCAAGAAGGTCAACAAAGCATTCCAGATTTACAGTTGGCGTTAGACCAACCATGATGTCTTGGTAGTTCCCAACGCTTATTAGTATCGTTGAATTTTGGAATGCGCCCACACTGTCGCATCCCAGTTGACTTGATGAGACCTAGCTTCGGACGAAAGTCCTCTTCGTCACTGGATATGGCAGATGTAGCGTGGTTAAAATATTCTTCTTTACTTACACTCGTGGGTTCTTAGAAATACTATTTAATAGTATTACGAATAATTGGTATTCTGTCCTCCAACCTATAACAAAATATTGAAGGGATTCTTTGTGTAACCACTACTACTCGGCGACGCAGCTTTTAGGCCTATAACGCTAAAATCCGGGGATTGACTCTACGCGGTGGACACAGCAGATAGCTCAATGTGGCTTTGCTCTAAAACAGGCTGAAAATTAGTGAGTTAGCATTTGTAAAGCATAAAGTTTATACATAAATACATTTTTTTATTAGTTACGATCTAAACGTCAAAACATTAGAAACCAATAAGTCGTATGATAAAAAGAATGTAAACTGCAGATGGTTTCTTTTCCACACATTCCTCTTAATTTGCCCATTTCGGATGAAAAATTAGCCTGAAATAAACGACAGGACGTGTAGGGGAAGTATTTGTAGTTTACGTGATTTTTATCATAACACTGGTTGTTTAAAATGTGTTACGACTGATAAAATGAATGTCTAAAACTTTTAGTATCTGTTAAGATTTATCTAGCTATTAAAAATCTCTGAATGTGCATCAGGAATACTTTTAGTCATTCTGCTATGGTGTATGTTACATGATATAGTGAAATATTTTTCAGGATCAGTTAGGTGACGAGGGCTAATCAGTTCACGTGATGACGTAAGCTAGCCAGTCCACATAACGACGTGTCATAATGTGATAATAGATACCAATTCACGTTATAATGGCTGGAGAAGGCTTGAATGGGTAATGAAGAAAAACTTTAATATAACAGCAAATGGGTACCTGATGATGATAAAACCTTGTCAAAACGTACATTTGCTGTTATGTTAAACTTATATTAAAGTTTTCTTCATTAGCCATTCAAGCCGTCTCCAGCCATTATTAGTCTCAATTCACGTTATGTTAGTGGACGCGGGATAACCAGTCCATATAATAACGTGTTTTTTGGTGATAAGGGCTAACCAGTCTAGTAATTACATAATAACCTTCATTTCACTAAACGGTTCACAATAAAAATATACGATTCTTACTGTGCAAATATTTATAAAAAAGGTGAAAATAGAATGTCACAATATACGATTCTTACTGTGCAAATATTTATAAGAAAAGGTGAAAATATAATGTCACAATATACGATTCTTACTGTGCAAATATTTATAAGAAAAGGTGAAAATATGTCACTTGACAAAGATGAATATGTTTGAGGAAGAATTGTTTAAGCCTTATGATTAATAAAAGCAAAGAATTACCACAAGTTATTATTATTTTTTCAATGACACTAAACCTCAGTGTGACACTGTTTATAATACAATTTGTTAAATCAAAAGGAATAATCGCTACCTGAAAAATAAAACCAGTATAGATATGGAAACAGACAAAAACGTTTTGTACTTGAGCAAGTACTTATTTTTGGATTTCAAGGTAGGTTGATTTCGTGATTTATTCAAGTCCCA
This sequence comes from Limulus polyphemus, assembly GCF_000517525.1. Classification (NCBI taxonomy): domain Eukaryota; kingdom Metazoa; phylum Arthropoda; class Merostomata; order Xiphosura; family Limulidae; genus Limulus; species Limulus polyphemus. The sequence continues at coordinate 6,021 of NW_013674594.1, forward strand.
AGTACAATAAGAATATTCTAATGTTTATCGTTACAAATGGTTTGCTGCTGGTGTTTTTGAAAATGAAAATACCATGCAATACTTTCCTCAATACCATTTAAAAGAATTTGTGCGTTTTTTAAATATAAAATGTAGTTTAGTATTTTAAGATTTAGACTGTCTCAGTGACTCAAGTGTGTGGCTCTTACAACATCTGTAAGTATTCTCTTTTTGTTTAACGTGCCGGTTAATATACCTTTGTAAAGTGTTTCTCTTCATACAGTACTTTTTCCCAGTAATCTCAAAATGTCAAGATTTTTTAAACGAACTCCCACGTTATTTGCCTTTCAGAATTTGAAGTTCATACTGGGTGGATTTACAAGTTGTGATAATAACGTTGAATCAAAACTACTTTTACACCCTAGATAATTATAACTTTTATTTTAACTGACATTTCGCCTTTGTGGCTTCTTCAGGCCTAGTATATGTACACAGCGTGGTTACAAGTAAATTGACACCACCTTTTCAGAAAAAAATGAAATTTTTCAGTCATATTCACATGAATTGATATATTTATAATTTAATTAATATCTAGTAGATCTTCCTTTCGCTTCGTGGAGTTCGTTGATCCTTTGGGGCATCGTGAGAATCATCTCGTCAATTTTAGATTGTGGGATTTTCGCTCACTCTTGCTTCAAAATTTGGAGTAGAT
>NW_013674594.1:7654-14117 GCF_000517525.1 Limulus polyphemus
GAGAGAACCTTGAGTTCTAGGCATGTTGTAGCACAAGGTAATTAGGGTGCGGACCATTTTCATTTGTATATTGCTCTGTGAACACAAATTAGTTAGCATAAATCAGTTAAATGACGAAAAATTAGGTGTCTATTTACTTGTGACCACTCAGTGTATAAGCCCCGAAGAAGCCACGAAGGCGAAACGTCAGTTAAAATAAAAGTTATAATTATCTAGGATGTAAAATTCGTTTTTTAATAATTTCCGAATCATAAAAACCACTGCACATGTTATAAGGTTATATTTGTATGTTGCGAACATGGACTCTTAACACTGAAGTTTTCCTAGCACTTATACACTTTATCACAACCTGAAAGAAAAAAAGCTGCAAATTTAGTCAAGCTTTGAAATTTTAATTTTTTCACACTTTATTGTACTGTTACAAGTGATGTTTTATAAGACAGTGAATTACTTTTTGAATGTTTATCATTGTCTTTATATGTAAAATCATGTCAGATAAGTTGCATGTTTTCAACAGATGACTGAAATAAATTGGATCTGCTGAGGGTCGCGGGTTCGAATCCCGTCCCTTGATAATGCTCGTTCTTTTAGTCGTGGGGGGAAAGGCATTATGATGTGACGGGTAATACTACATACTATTCATTCGAAAAGATGCCCAAGAATTGGCAGTGAGTAGTGTTGACTAGCTGCCTTCCCTCTAGTCTAACAGACAAGAATATTCCAAGAGTTGGCGGTGAGTAGTGTTGACTAGCTGCCTTCCCTCTAGCATATTACTGCAAAATAGGGACGACTAGCGCAGATACCCCTTGAGGGACGACTAGCGCAGATACCCCTTGAGTAGCTTTGAGTGAAATCCAAAACAAACAAATTTAAATAAAGTTAATCAGTTAGTGAAATTTCAGATACATCATATCTGAGAATTTCAAATACAATTTACTCAGGGGTAAGGATTAACCTATTGAGAAGTATAATATAATCTAGTCAGGAGCTTGAGGGATAATCCAGTCGGAAGTATAATATAGTCAAGAGCTTGAGGGATAATCCACTCGGAAGTATAATATAATCTAGTCAGGAGCTTGAGGGATAATCCAGTCGGAAGTATAATATAATCTAGTCAGGAGCTTGAGGGATAATCCAGTCGGAAGTATAATATAATCTAGTCAGGAGCTTGAGGGATAATCATCGAGTCCTGACAGAATTATCTATATAAATAAAATAGTACTGTCTGTTGTCTGTCCATGTAACTACTTCACAGGATGTGGATGGACCTTTACCAAATTTGGTACGGAGATTCATTGGGTACATGGGGAGATACATACAAATTTTCAATTTTGCGTTTTTTATGACGTTTTCACGTTTTTTTTACCACTATTTTACTTCCTGTTGGTGGACCTTCACCAAATTTGGTATGGAGGTTCATTGGGTCCATGGGGAGATACATACAAATTTTTAGTTTGCGGTTTTTATGGGCGTTTTTTACCACTATTTCGTCCCCTGTAGATGGATCTTTATCCAAATTTGGCAAGAAGGTTTGTTGGGTCCATGCAGAGATCCATGCAAACTTCGGTTTCATATTCTGTGTTTTGCATTTTTTATGGGCGTTTCTTTACAATTACATATAAGGGAAGCAACTTTTCATGTCCTAAGATAACCTTTCAGTAATCATGAATTTACATAACTTCCGTCCAGGGGAGGGGTACTCCAGCTATTGAGATAATATAGGCATATGTATAATATTATCTAATCTGAATTATTATTATTATAAAAACATAAGTTGGTTGCTGTTGGTTGCAGGATTATAGGCCATCATTATCCTTTTTTTTCTTTATTTTATTTTATAGTCTATGAAGCTGTCTTAACTTCCTAAGATATCATCCGGGTACCTTGTTTATTCATACCGCGCGTTCCCAGTTAATGTTCTAAGTTACCTTTTAATCACAATAGATTATAACTATATAAACATTTGAAAAGTCAGAAATTATAAAGACTATTCAAAGTAGCTCTGTGCAGTAATCAGGTTTCAAACTATGACCGATGTTTAAAAATGTGACACTTAGTAAGAGACTCCAAATAAGTATAAATTAATAATAATAACATTTTCTATGTTCGTTTGTGGTTAAGCTCAAAGCTGCACGCTGGGCTGTCCATGCTCTACCAACTGAAACCCGATTTTTGGCGTTATAAGCCCTCAGACTTGGGAGAGGCTTTCTGTTACGTATTGCTTTTTTTTTTCTCTCACGAAACCCATAAAATTAATTACCTACAATACAGTTAAAAGGTATGTGTGTTTACTGAGGTCTGCAGATAGCTATTGATGACCAGTCTGATATAACTGCACTTAAGTGATTTCTTCATGTCGCATTCGAATATATCGTACAAGATAAACGTTTATTCTCTCTTCAACTATTAGTCGTTACAAAGCAGGTGAAGTTTTATGGCTAACAAAAGACATACATATTAATGATCCAAACAAATTGTAATTTGGTTTCTACTTACTGTACGTAACTTGAAAACTATATTAACTTAGATAGTCTTAACTTCTTGAATAAACACTATTATTTATCTTGATTTTTGGGTGTTATAAAGATCTAGCTCAACACAACATGAACATTTTTGAAATTCTTATGACACCGTCTGGCATACATTATGGAAACTTCACAAGCCAATCAACGTTGTCTTTTTCTACTACTGGAAAGGGTCTCTCATTGGCTGTAGGACTTCTTTGACCGTTGCCAACGTGTCTGGATTGGATATATTTCTTGAGTTTGTTCAGAAGGTTTCCCTAGTGAGCAAAGAAGAAAGAGTTACCATACAAGAAATGCTGTAATCACGTTAAAGATAATATTTTGTCTTCAGTTAAAAAATATATTAGTTTTGTCACACATTTGAAGCATTATAAAGTAAGTTTTCATTTTGATGGGAAAAATTAATAATCGTTCCAGATAAGTAAACATTAAGATATTCGATTTCAATATAAGAAATCACTCTCTTCAAGAAAAGTCAAGAATACGGAGCTTAACATGTGTTAACATTAACGTGCTTAATTTTAGCATAATTAATGCCTAACTTGCACTAATTATTCTACCAATCACTCCTTTTTACTAGGTGTATGAATTTTGTCGTGTTTTATATTTTCTGAAGGAGGGGGAAAATAATCAAGCATTTAAACACTTAACCAATTGAAAGTGTTTTTTTTTTATAACTGATTTTTATTTCGCATTTACATAACACTAGCTGAGCATTTTATCAGGATACGCACATATATATATATATTTGTAAAACACTATTTATTCCCATATGCAAAATAAATCAGGTATGCTGTTACGAGAGACACTTGGCTTTGCATGTGTTATTCAAGCCATTGGAAGTGGTGTGATGGCGTAGAAACATCGTATTTTCATGGATTGCGTCCTTTGATCCCTTTGGAAGGACGAATAGCATTCAGGGTGTTTGTTTCTGATCATGTTTACTCCAAGAAGGGTCTCTGACGTTGGAAGTGGTGTGATGGCGTAGGAACATTTTATTTTCATGGATTGCGTCCTTTGATCCCTTTGGAAGGACGAATAGCATTCAGGGTGTTGGTTTCTGACCTTGTTTACTCCAAGAAGGGTCTCTGACGTTGGAAGTGATGTGATGGCGTAGGAACATTGTATTTTCATGGATTGCGTCCTTTGATCCCTTTGGAAGGACGAATAGTATTCAGGGTGTTTGATTCTGATCATGTTTACTCCAAGAAGGGTCTCTGACGTTGGAAGTGATGTGATGGCGTAGAAACATTGTATTTTCATGGATTGCGTCCTTTGATCCCTTTGGAAGGACGAATAGTATTCAGGGTGTTTGATTCTGATCATGTTTACTCCAAGAAGGGTCTCTGACGTTGGAAGTGATGTGATGGCGTAGGAACATTGTATATTCATAGATTGCGTCCTTTGATCCCTTTGGAAGGACGAATAGCATTCAGGGTGTTTGTTTCTGATCTTGTTTACTCCAAGAAGGGTCTCTGACGTTGGAAGTGGTGTGATATCGTAGGAGTATTTTCTTTTCATAGATTGCGTCCTTTGATCCCTTTGGAAGGACGAATAGCATTCAGGGTGTTGGTTTCTGATCTTGTTTGCTCCAAGAAGGGTCTCTGATGAATTATTTTATGACGATAACGTAACATTTCATGGCCATCACATTGTCCAAAACTGGTTCAAAAAGCAACATTCATTGGATCACAATCCTATTGAGCAGCTTTGGGATTAAGTTGCGCGTCGCATTTACCACCATGATTATCTGCTGAGAACTGTGAACCAGCTGTAGATAATAATCTTCGTAAAATCGGATAGAATCGAACAAGACACCTATATCTTGTACAATATATTTCAAGCCGAGTTCGGTTAGTCTAACCCAATATTACCTGAAAATCGTTATAAAGTAGTCAGTTCGTGATGTTTTCCATAGAGATTAATATGTTCTTCTAATGTCTTGAAAGAACACATAGTGACATGTGTATGTCATGTACGTTTAGTAATTTTATCTTGGCAATAGCAAACTACCGTAAGATACAGTGAATCGTATGAAGGGCAACATTTGTAGGCACTCAAATTAGATGTAACAACATTTAGAGAATTTAGTTACTTCTGTGCTGACGAAAAATAATAACTTTTTTTACTCAAACGTTTATAAAATCTCCCATTTTTGTTTAATATACTAAATATTTAAAACAGCCATTTACATTTCGAGGTAGATTAGCACAACCAATAGTATCAAATCAAACGAAAATAAGTTAAATAAAGGGGTATGGGGTGTTCCAAAATTATCTTTTATATTACTAACGTAAATAAAACAATAACAAACAGACACAAAAAAATGCAGTTTGCAATATCTTGTAGCCCAATCAAAGCGTTTTTACTGGCCTTATACACGTTTAACGTTAGTCGTTCAGATTCGTCTGTCTGTCTGTGATCTTTGTCGGGACTTATATCTCCTAGACCTGGGAGGGTCAGGTGGTTTTGACCTCTTCCCTCCTCAGGCTCGTTCTCAGCACGTTCAACCTGTTTTCCATTTCAGTTCAAGTTCTCTGCAACGTGCCTGTAGTAACAACGGCAATGTCCATTTCAGTTCAAGTTCTATGCAACCTGCCTGTAGTAACAACGGCAATGTCCATTTCAGTTCAAGTTCTCTGCAACCTGCCTGTAGTAACAACGGCAATGTCCATTTCAGTTCAAGTTCTCTGCAACCTGCCTGTAGTAACAACGGAAATGACGTATTCTTCCTGATCCGTACTTGCGCGATGGAAGGAAGAAAATAGTGTCAATTAAAACTGTTTTGAGTTGGCCTACAAAATGTTGCAAGTTAAATTTCTCTATGTTTGTTATCGTTTTATTTGTGTTCAAAATAGAAAAGATAATTTTTGTACATCCTGTACTTCTGTTACGTTTGTTGGTATTTATTTATTTCATAAAGCCAAATAGAATACATTTCACGTACACAATGACGATAGTGCACTTTTTTGCAAAAACTGTAAGTAGCCAGTTTGAAACTTCGCCAGATCTTTGGACGCCACTGTTTACATTCAAACTACTGTTCACATTCAATGCGATTGTGTTATTCTTTTTCTCGCCAACTTACAAAAAGCTTTCATCTGAGATAACCGACAAATTCCTGTATATACTGTCAATACGTGTTAAAAAAAATACAGAGACCAAGCGGTGATCAAATGAATAGCTTAAAATAGCAAACAGCACTTTGTCAGGTTGGCTCTAGGGAAAACGGGTTCCCAAGGAAAGTACTAAGATCCATATTGATTCACTCTAACTGTGGCAGAGACTTTCAAAGCAGATATAAGTGGTGTTGGTTAAGTAAGTAGACATAACTCGGATATTGTACATCATCCTGTTTATTCGGAAGTAAACGTCCACTGTGCAATAACGTACTTCGTTCTGTCATGCAGTGTGCAGTAAGTTTTTGTTTCTCAACATGACCATGTTTTAGCCGCGTTACTGAATTAAAGAGAGCCTCTAAGTTTACATTTTCTGTATCTTTTGAAGGCTAATTTGATATGGTGATATTTCTGCAAATTTCATAAAAGAATTTCTGAGAGTAATTATGTTTCATGAAATATTAGCTGAATTTTACGAACTTTACACTTAAGTACATAAATAATTCTCTTCTACTTTTAAAAAATCTAATACATAAAATAAATACGTCTAGAACTTCACGAACTGCGTATGTTGGTATTAAGTTAACAGCATTACTAAATTTATCAATAGAAATGCTATAAATATCAATAAAGTTTGTTTGTTTTGAATTTCGCGTAAAGCTACACGAGGGCTATCTGCGCTATCCATCCCTAATTTAGCAGTGTAAGACTAGAAGGAAGGCAACTAGTCATCACAACCCACTGCCAACTCTTGAGCTATTCTTTAACCAACGAATAGTGGGATTGATCGTCACTTTATAACTCCCCCATGGCTGAAAG
>NW_013674594.1:15117-17773 GCF_000517525.1 Limulus polyphemus
AAGTGAAGGAGGTCAAATATTACTCGTTTATTTTGGACTGTACACGCGATTGAAGTCATATTGAACAAATGACAGTGATATTACGCTATGTTGAACGTAATAATGGGGAAATTGAAGAGCATTTTATCGGTTTTCTGCCGGTACACCAAACAATTAGAAGTATTTAACCAGAATTATTTTGGCAAAAATAGAAAGCCTAAGCTTAGACATCCTTGAATGTCGTGATAAAAGTTGTGACAATAGTGCAAACATGCGTGGTGTAAATGCAAGAATACTACAAGTAAATCCACGAGCCTTCTTCTGTCCATGTGGTTAACATAACTGGAATTTGACCTTTGGAGATGCTGCTTCCTCCTATACAAATGTTCGATTATTTTTTGGTTTACGAAAGAAACTTTATACTCCATTTTCTACTTCTTCCAACATATGGCATGTATCAAAAGAAAATGTTAATATTGCTTTAAAAACTCTTTCGGAAACTAGATTGGTGTTCCGCATAGAAAGTGTGAAAGTTGTTCGCTTTCAACTCGAAGAGATCTGTGGCGCTTTAAAAAAAAACCATCTGCAAACTGTAAAGGTGATCTTAAACTTCGCTGTGGATGTGAATCTGCCAGTAATGAGATTGCGTCCTATGATTTCTTAATATCTTTACTTATACGGTATGACATTCTAGAAAAAAAATCAACGCTATCTGTAAATTATGAGAAAATGATAATATGCATTTGTACAGCACTGTTATACACTTTGAAGAATTTCGGAAATGGTTTGATGAATACAGATCAAGGGGCTTTGAGTCAGCATTTTCTACAGCCAACGATCTGGTAAAAAATTTGGAGATTCAAAGAGATTTCAGAAAACTGTGAGGCCCTATTAAGAAAACAATGTTTGATTACGAAAGTGAGATTGAACGTACTAATTATTACAAGGAATTATTCAGGATTCACTACTAATGAATCATTAATTTCATGTTATTGTTCAAACGCTTCGTAGGACACTCGTTTTGAGTTTCTTAAAACATGCTGGTAATTTTTGTATAATATATGTGATATTAATGACGTAGATATGTATGAAGAACCCAGTATGCTTTGCAGAATTATTCCCCCTCCCCAGCACCAATATGAAATACGCTTTGAAATTCATTATTGACAATGGCTTATGTGATATTTACCCTAACGTGTATGTCGCACTTCGCATGATCCTTTCTATAACAGTTTCGGCTGCTTCGGCAGAAAAGAGTTTTGTGTGTTTGTAGTCAAGTGTAAAGCTAGTTATACAATGGACTATATCTGTGCTGTGCCCTCCACGGGTATCGAAGTCCGGGTTTTAGCGTATAAGTTAACAGATTTACTGCTGAGCCACTGGGGGACGCAGTAAGAAATTTTTGTCGTCTTAAGCTCATTGAGACGAGCCTCTGTTCTACCATGCCCCAATAAAGTTTGTCATCGCTGGCAATGTTATCATGTCATCAATGTTAAAATGATGTAACAAATTTCCTTGATTATTCTAATCCGACAGAGTATACAGAAAAGCAGAAAATCAATGCAGTGAAGTATCAAACACAGGTTCTACGTGTAGTGATAGACTGCGCAGTTGGTGGTCGTAGAAACCCTCAATAAGTTTATTGTAACATAGCCAAACGTCAGGAACTTCACTAAACCAACTGTCGCGGTTCCATTCAAAGACTTTGAGTTGCGATCAACATCGGCCTCAGAAGTCCACCTATTAGAATTAGTGGCGCACCTGTTTTTCATGAAGTTTTAATTTATGGATGTACGTGTTTGAATTTGACACGTAGTGAATATATTTTACATTCAATATCAATAATACACGTTTGTGTTTTTAAAATGTATGCTTGGATCTAAATACTTTTTCAGGAATTTGGTAGAAAGTTTTCCCTTCTTAAAATTTAAATCATATGAGTTCAGTAATCGCAAAAGGTGGCCTCGCAAGCCATAATCGCCTGGGAACCTTGCACCCCCTAAATCCGCGCCTTGTTAAATCTAGTAACATTTTACATCATTGATTATTCACAGAAGACCTTCTGTTGATCTTAGTAATATCGATGACGGAGTTTATATAAATTTATACTATCGACCGTTTTGAACTTTAGTAATGTAAAATTGTTTACGTTTCTTTCGTCGGTTACTAGCTGCAAACATTATCAGGGAAGCAGACATTAGGCCTTCTTTGTTTTTGTTTTTTTACGTTAAACCGTTAAAATTATGTGACGCTTTAACGTTTTCATGTAAGTTGAAACCAGGAGTGTTTATTATTATTATTATTTTTGATATTAATATAGCAATACACTGATTGGACACTTACCATTAAGTTGTTGATGTCAGAGATGTCGTCATAAGAATCCGCCCAGTTTAGTATGGAACCTATTGCCCTTCGGGAGTCATCAAGGTCCAAATTTTCGAAATCCTTTCTGTTTAGAATAAAACGAGAATCTACAGATAACTAAATGCCTAGTAACCTAATCGTCTAACGTTAAAAAAATAATTATATATATATACCCACGTGCTCGTTCTAATACTAAATACTCTAAGCCGAATTAGGATTACAAGGTTGACTTTTTACGCATAAAAATAGCGGAAAAGTATCTATATAAATATAATAGTACTGTTGCGTCAGCGAGGTCACGTGACTAGTATCA
>NW_013674594.1:18693-27281 GCF_000517525.1 Limulus polyphemus
AAGGACTTGTGTCGCTAAAGGTTCGTCGGAACGAAGTTACGGAAAATCAATTAACAAACGGAGACTTAACAACACGAACTCTAACTCCAGCACACCGTTTTTATTATAATTCGATATTGACTTATAGCCTCTTCAGGAGTTTTATCGAAAGGCGACTTACTGAGTTACAATATAATATATGCAGTGGCTATACTTACGCCAATCGTTATGCGATTTCAATGCATGTATAATCATGTGTTTTTGAACTTAGTATTTTCCAATTTGAGTCTCAATCACAATATGCTATTTCCGTAACTAACACTGATTGGTTAGTGTCTCGTGATAAACATGGCTTGTTACGAACAATCTTCATTTCGGCACAGGGTAGGCTTAACTTATTTCTTCTAACGTAGCCTAATCTTTGTTAAATATATAGTTACATAATTGTTAGTTTCATGTTTGACTCTAAACTGGGTTAGAGTGTTAAAATCGGAATGTTTATCAGGGATAAAATGGTGGAAAAATTGCGTCATGGTTGGTAATATTCCTCCTCTCTAATAATTTCACTATCTTCGCATGCGTAGCGCATATGGCACAAATATACCCACTTTGTATAATATAGACGCTATTCTAGAAATAAAGGTCATGTTATATTTATCTTATAAAATACTTATAGCTTTAACTTGTTAGGCTTGAATATCACTACATCACATTAATCAGCTAAATGCTTCCTTTAGGCCTACTGAAATGTCAAATAATAACTAGTGAATTTTTACGTGTTTATGCTAAGTTGACCGTCAGGGTATACTGATATTGAATATTTTTGTTAGGTCTATTTAGATTTCAGCAATATCATATAAACTAACTATTTTGTTGTAATTCACACCATACTTGTTAATCACCCGCCCTTATTGCTTGCCGAAGAAAAAAACAACACAGTGAAAGATTTAACCTGGCATTAGACCTCTAACGCGTTATGATCAATAGGTAAAATATGGAAACTTATATTTGAAAAACGAATGTAACAACAATAGTGATGTAAGTATGAAAACAGTAACAACAATTTAAAAAACAATCAACTTGCTGAACAGATAGCATTATGTTTTGGTGTTGTTGTATGCACGTGACTCGTTTAAGCACGTAAAACAAATATCAGAAACATACCTTGAAAGGTGCTTGGATATGTGGGATCCAGATCTTTTAGCACTAACTCCACGGCATATGGGCGCAAATACGTACTTGCTGTAAAAACACAAAAGAAATAACATAACATTCATAATGTTTACTTTACTTGATTCTGGGTAATTAACAATGTGGTTTAGCGCTGGATAATTACCACTCTTTCACAACACTGAGCATATAACACTATGCTTCAGTGTTGGTAGTTAATTTGTTCCAGTGCCAGATAATTCTATGTCCCGATGCTGGGAAGATAATATTATGTTTCATATATAATAATTATTGGTTTCCTAAGCTATATTTTGAATGTAGTAACTTGTTTGTTACCTAGACGGAGCTGTGGTCGTAATAATAACGTTAAGATCGAAAGTAACAATATAGGCTTAGAAAGTTCTTAGGATTTGTTGTCAAAGAGATTATAAATACCAGACTCGAATAAGATAGCGAGTTGTTTATAGTCGATAGGGTGAATCAGTTGGTGTGTTTTTAGTGAAGGGTTTGAATCCGTGTTAACTAACGCGTATATTGAGTTACTTTGTAGAAGTAAGTATATTTTTACGATGGTGTAATAAATTTATCGTGGCTGTAAATGTGGCCTTCAACGTACCACAAGTTTAAACTTGTAGAAACGCTAAAGGAAGAAATAAACTAATTTGTCATTGTTACGTAGACCGAAGATTGAATCTTTTTCACCAGAAAATTTAAAAGAACATGCCAACGAAAGAACAAACAATGCTACAACAATACCATGGAAAGCTAATGCCTTTTCTTGTTTTTGTGGCTGTACATTTCTTGACTTTTTGTTTTAAATAATTTTTAAGTTTTTGCTTAGGTTTATAATGATCTCTCGTCTTAATTAAGACAAATCTTTGGTAAACATACAATTTCCAACATTGACATTTACGTTTTTGATCGCTTTCTCTGCCAAATTCTGCTTGACATACATACATAAAAATGTTTTGTGTCTTGGTCTGTATATCTTTTCAAAGTTATGAGTAGAACCAGTGTTTTGCTTTCAGTGAGAAGTGAATAGTGAATGAGTATTGAGTCAGAAGAGTGTTAGTCAGTCAGTTTAGTTTAGTATTTCAATCAGAACTAATAATCGTTCAGTTATTCGATCGATTATCCGTGAAACTGAACAAGTAAGTTTATCTTTAATTATAATGCCGTTAACTGAGTGTTTTCGTTTGAACGTCATCTGTAGACTTAAGCCTACAAGTTGATACAAGTTACAACAGTGGACGAGTCTGTAGAAGCTTTAAGGAAGAAATAAAATAATTTGTTATCGCAACATGGACAGGACTTCGAATTACCGCATTGGTCCAATTATAGAGCGATCTCGAATATAAGGCGACCTCCATTTTCAAAATTCTTGGGAAAGAAAAAGTTTGGTTTTCTAACGTCCTTTTTTTTAGGTCTGCGATACGCCTTTCTTGTAGAAAGTGTATTAAGGAGTTCAGACTTTTGTTTCCACCAATGTCTCACAATGTTTTCAGTTACACCATATTTTCTAGCAGCGGTACAATTGTTCGTTTTTTCTGCCTCAAGCACTTCCATAATTTTAATATTTGCATCATAACTCCGTCGTAATCCTTTGTTAATTTGACATTTATTTGTGCCCTGTCTTTCAATGTTGTCACTAATTTTTGCACAAGGGTTGATCACTAAAATGAGACTCATAGACAACAATTATTATAAAATTTAAAACAAGCACAGTCCAAGCAATAATGCACCAGCAAAATCAATACTATAACTAAACAGCTTGCAAGTGGATTAGTTGCAAGAATTAGCGATGATCTTGAGCATACATCTGTCGCACATGCGTAGACGGATGCTATCTGGACATTCAGGAATGTGACAGGGGGAGTATGGGGGAGATGCCTGTGGTCGGCCGCGATTATAAGGGGACTATGAATTTTACAGCCTAATTATTAATTCAAAAACATCGCTTTATAATCGGGCCAATACAGTATTTTCACCAAATAATTTAGAACAAGGAAATTATTAATTTTAAGTTGTTGGAAGGTTTCCTATGCATATTTGAAACTGGCATCTGAACCTTTCAAGACATTGTGAAGACTGCGCATTCTTACCACGCTAAGAGTTATTCTATCTATTTATTAGGATAGGTTGTCATAGATACTCCACATGCGGAAGTTAAGGTTAAAAAATAAAACAACATAAAAAATTGCGAGATAATTATGTAAAGAGTGGACGAAAAGAAAATTGAGGTCAATAAAATTGATGAATTGGTTATGAAAGCTGGCGTTGATTTTTCTTTGTCTGGGATGTAAAGTAGAACTAAGCCCATATCATGGAGAGATCCTAATAAAAACCAGTTTATTGAATTCCTAGGTATATTATACACTGCACACAATATAAAACAACTAGGCTTATTCAGACACAGAGTATAGAATGATAGGAAAACTGACAGATGTGATGTTCTCTTTTAAATCGTTAACTATATGAATATAGAGCAAACCACTTGCCACGAATAAAATGAAAATACCCTTAATTTGGTAGAATATCTTATGAAACTTTCCTCAAAGAAAAAAAAATCTTTATAACTTGTTAATCAGCGAATAACCCCTGCAATTATAAAGCTTGTTTTGCGTTTTGTTATCAAGCTGTTTGGGGGATGTATTTGTTTACAGAGAAGGTAGTAAGTCATTCAAGTAAATTCATTAATGTTCTGACTTATAAAAACAGAAAACCAGGAGAGTTTCTGTATTGTTTAAGGGCCTGTCTATTTATCTATCTATATCAGTTTGTTTATCGAAAACTAAATGTCTTATCATAAGTATGGTAGTATTTATAGTAGGAATGAGCCAGATGTGCAATACAAATTAAAATCTCAAACAGGCTTCAAACAGCATGTAAACAAATCTTTATAAGCACTTTACACACACTGAGTAGCAAACAAACCAAATGCAGAGCAACAAGCCACCAAAGCACTGAAGAAAGTCGGTAGAGTAAAAACAAAAATTTCACAAAACCACAAATTTGTCAATCTGCCTTCAACTTACGCAAATCTAAATGCGTGTGATTGAATTACGCTACCTGGACTAAAAGCATTTCTCTTACTTTTACTTATAACTTTGGTAATAACAAGTAACAACAATAACCATTTTGCAACACTACCAACGAGCTAACAATACACTAGTACCCATATTCTATGATTACACGCATGCTCTGTGAGTTGCCAAGTAACAACCTGCCCTCATATCACGTGCGAGTGCACGATTGCTTATGTGCACATGCAACTTGATAAGCCTGCAGCTGTATCAGCTAAATAGAAAAATGTGGACTACGTATATTCCCTAGATCTAACCTTAGGAAACGAAGTTTTTAGTTTTATACATCTGACTTGAGGGTTCTGTGTTGGACAAAGCAATTCTATCATAACAGTCAGTGCGTAAAACGTAAGGACGAACGCTATCGCTGCCAAAGTCTGGCACGGCTTTGCCCGAGTGCTCTGGACTGAAAACAAAAATGATAAGTTGTATAATTAACCTTTGCATTGTGTTCACACTAAGTGTGACTTATTGACATCTAAGGTTGTACTTGAAACAGTACGATTGTTAAAACATGCCTTTCAAGGAAACAAAACGAGAGAAAAGGAGAAACTCTGATGTTGATAACCTTGAAAAGTTTTTGTCCCAGCGAATAGAGCATTACTGCAAGAATAGAGATAAGGTGAGAAACAGTAATGCTGAATATGTGAAACAAGCCTTAGCCATTCATCCGGATAAAGAAAAGAGTGCTACCCTGGATAGATGGAAGAAAAATATAGGAAAGATATAAACAAAGCCAGAAAATGTCGAGAGATAGCTCTAATAAAAGCTACGAGAAGGATAGGGCTAGAGCTCAGTCACTCTCGAGACTTAATACCAAGAAAAGCTACGAGAATGATAGGCCTAAAGTCCAGTCATTCTCGAGACTTAGTACCAAAAAATCTATGAGACAAGTGTAAACAATCTTAAAATAATAAAATTAGGAAATAGGAATGGGAGCACCAAAAATATGGAAATAAGGTAGGAATGAGCTGTATAACATTCTAACACTTGGTGGTTTTTGGCACGTTGCAACCTCAAAGTGGGTGTAGCCATCGTTCTGCCTGTAACAGAGTTATGGATGGTAGGTAGTAGGCTGGTGATAATTGAATGTCTTCCCTCTAGTCAGTGGTTCAACATTACTAATGAGCTCTGTATAAAGACTAGTGAGGAGGCTGTGTTAAGGAGGGGAGGGCGGGATTTCAGTGATATATATATAATATATAATGATCCTTGATCCGCCCCTGATATCTCCTAATACACAAAAAATTGGTATACAGTTATACCCTTTATAGTTCAGAATTTATTCAGCGTCTTCTGCTGCTTGTCCACGTTTAAACTTTTGCTGACCTTTCGCAATGTCACATGCTTTCTCGCGAGATTCAGTTTATTGAAACAAAATTGCCAAATGTGTTTAATGGCAAGTGTGAGTCTGGGAAAGGTATTTTTTGTAGTTTTTTTTACCATATTGTTAAATTTGATAATCACTGCAGTCTGTAGGTCATCATGGTAAAAAGGAGCATGCGCGAAAGATGTTTTCTAATCAATCACAATTTAAAGGGGGTTTATACACTCGCTCCGCCTTCTCTAAATCGGCCCCTGGTAATTCCTAATTTATTTATTTTTCCGCTAACCAATTATTCAGAGAGTCACCAAATGGTTAGGGTTCCATGTTATGTATCGGAAGGTCTAAGGTTCACGTCGTGGTGGTGCTTAACACGCTCCGAACTTTTAGTTATATGTGCGTTATAAGAGAACAGTCTATCCCGTTCTCTGGGGACCTCTGTGAATCCTGGAAGAGCCTTTGAACCCCGTAGCAGAACGCGAGTATAGTATGTGTGTTCATTTCAACACATCACCTGATAATCTCTCTCTGGTTGTATTTAAACATTAGAATTACGATATTTTGTTAAAGCCAACAAAATCCTACGAAAAAAAAACTATTTATCTTTGGTCCAAACTAATAGTGTAACTTCATAAGATCGGTCAGCAATCATCTAACTTCTAAATTCACATTTTAAGATGGAGAAGTACTTTGCGCAAATTTATAACAAACAGTAATAATACATCATCACAATAATGCACAAATGATAAGGTAATTAATAAAACATAAAAAAACGACTAGTTTCGGCAGGCCATATTTGTCATTACTAAGGTGATGTATTATTACTGTTTTAAATTGACAATAACAACGAAAGACTGGTAACTTATTTTAAAAGTACGGTGTTAATTTGTACCATATCAAGCGTAAGTTGACAATCTTAGGGAATTACAAGTTCGTTTTTCATTTTCGCATTTCACTTGTCTTCATCTTCGTCCAGAGCTTTCTTTGAGATAACATATATATATATGTCGCGAGATATAATAGTCTAACATTAAGGATGCTTCTTAGGCGCCATTTTGTTCATCGATCTTAATTACTTCGTGTCCAACAAAGCTTCAAGTGACAGGTGCAGTTTAGATACCTGTAGTAATTATCATATATATATACAGTTGAATCTGTGTCGTGGTTCATATATATATGTGTGTGTGTATATATATATATATCATGCTTAAAAGTAATGAGTCTGTTTGTTTGTTTTTGTACCATAATGTCTTTATGACATAAATATACTTCTCTGAAAATCAGAATTAATTATTTGAAAAATGACAACCGTATAAAATAGAAAGGTTATTAAGAAATTTTATTATATATGGAAAAATATGCATATAATTTTAACGGAACGTAGGGATTTTGGTTATTTGTAGAATTGCTTTAAGAAGTATCCAAAACAAAATAAATGCTACAATAAAAACTACACAAACAAGTAAAGTGATACTAGTTGGATAGATTTTTTAAACGATTTTTAACAAAAGCACAATTTGGGAGCATTGGTCAATTACTCGACCGTATTTTGACCAATTTACATGGAATATGATACAAAGATACTTTTCTATAGGTCCCACACATTGACAAACAAAAATATGGGACATGCTTATGTCTGGTCATTTTAAGGGGTGTCAAAAGGTTAAATAAACCCATAATATTAAAGGATTTGGTCAATTACTTACCCTTGTTTTTGGCAATTTATATGGGATTTAGTACAAAGATTCTCTTTGCAGGTCCCCAATAGAGATATAAACAATTTTGGAATTTTTTACTTTTGCTCAGTTTTTTGGAGGAATCACAATTTGGGATTTTTGTGAATTATTCAGAGTACTTCGTTTGGGATCTGCAAAAAGGTATCTTTGTACCAAAGTCAATGTAAGTTGGTTAACATACACATGTAAGTTGGTTAAGGGATATAGACAGTTTTCGATGTTTCTGGTGTCAACATTGTCCATGTTAGGATTGTGTGGCGGGGACACGTTGCATTCGCCCACGAATGATGGCCACTTTAATCTAAATTCAGACTTTGAAAGTTTTCAGTGTTGGACCCACGAATTTACATGCAAATTGGCACGAACATGTAAAGAATAATTTTACGTACATATATATTTCTGAAATTTGTATACTCGGACCACTAATAGGGTGTCAAGGGAGTTTGAAGTTCTCTGGAATGGCTGTACAGATATCTTGAAAACTGACCAAATATGTAACTGGTGGTAATCCAAAACAAAATTGATACAACTTGTTGGCATAGTTGTTGTTTCCCGCGAGTTTTCACGGGTGACTTACTAGTTTATTGTAGAATTTAATATGAAATTTCATATCCCATGTTAGTTATGAATATTCAGATTCTGGATTTTATTTGAACAAAAAAAAATAAAAAGAGAGAAAGAGGCAGTATTTTATCTTACATTCTTATCTGAAGCATATTGCCCTTAGCCTAATCTATCGCTACGATAACGTACCTACAGTCAAGCTCCTCTGCAACTCGTGCCAGCACTCTGGTGGTGGCAAGAAGAAACACCAAGGCTAAACCAAATCGACGCGACATCTTCTGTAGTCCTAAACGATGTAGTGGTAAAAGAAAAAGGTATAAATCTAACTACATTTATTTTTTATTTCCATTCCTCAAGCATATAAATCCGAAAAATAAAGGTTTTGATGGATATATTTTACATGATAACGAACATGTACATATTTCCAAGCTAAAGAACTATTCATTCTCAAGTAAACGTTTATACCCTATATGAACTTGGCAATAAGATTTTTTCTCCTATGATATTTAAACTATTTTGTTTTTATCATCTCTGAAGTGTCTGTTTGTCTATCTAGAATTTTCGCGCAAGACTACATAAATGTTATCTGCGCCTCTAGAAGGAAAGAAGCTAGTCAACAGTACAGTAGTCAATAAGGAACGAAAATAAGAAGTCTCGGTTTTGACTATTCACCGGTTTTCGACTTGGGACGCTCTGGATAGCTGAAAAGCGGCATATACACCAGAGATAGAG
>NW_013674595.1:0-1416 GCF_000517525.1 Limulus polyphemus
ACTTACCGTATATTTATGTATTTATTTCATATTTATCGGTATATGTTAGCAGTTCTATTGGTGATAATTGTTTTCCAAAGGGCATGGTTTGGTCACAATTCAGTGGCTTTGGTATTTTCATACTGTCGATTGGTTGTTAATGAAATAAAACACTTAGAATGTGTGCATGTGGCTTTATTAAATCTGATTCAAGAATCTTGACGGATGACAAGACTTGCGTGTGTTTGTTTATGAGCTTTAATTTCAAAGTTTATGACATCATTTGTATCACAGCAAGCGAAAGACCATGTCAATCACTTTTCCTGACTTGTTTATGCACTTTTACTCTGAATTATAATATTAATTTGATATGCAGCGAAGGAATATGTAAACCTGTCTTGGGTTCTTGTTTACATTATTTCATTGTTTCAAAGAACAATGATCCATTTGCTTTATTCTTAAACGTCAGTTTCATCTGCCACTTTACATGACATCGTGCTGTTAAACACAGGGCTTGCATCGCAGCTTGTGTTACATCGTGATAACTAAATAACCGTCCTGCTAATGATTTGCTTAACAGTCTTTTGTCGAAAGCCAACAAAGCGACATGTATGAAGGGACACGACCAATCTATTGATAGATAAATATCGAATTTCTAGGGCTCAGTTAGAAAACTAAAGCAGTCCAGGTGGCACCACAAAGTTAACACATTTTCTAGAATGGATTCTTACGTAAAGAGCATACTAACTTATTTATATTTTTATTTAGAACAAAAGAATAGAAAAAATCATTTACCTGATATGAGAAAAGTAATGCTAATTTCAGTATACATATATCAGTTTTTTCATCATTATGCATTGTTGGATTATGCATGGAATTGAATCACGTGGGTTTACTTTATGATGGTAAACAATGTATAATGTTGTTAAGCTTGATATAGTTTCCAAATGAAACTGTGAACATATATTCTATGACACAAAAAAACGATTTCGAAGATACAAATTAATGTAATAACGTATATAAACAAATATATTAATAATTGGATTCACATTACACAATTAAGCTTGGCTAAGAAATACAACGTTGTTTATTAGAACTTTCAAGTTACTCGTCTTAGATTGATAACTTTACATTTTTATTGGTTAACATCTAATTTTTAAGACAAATAAAATTATCTTATTTTTTAAATAAATTATATTCCATCAAATTGTACTTGAAACAATGATATATTTGATGAAATTTGTTAGTTGATAACATATGTATAAAATAAAGAATGTAGATAAAGTCACAGAATAATGCTTGGAGACGGCTTGAATGGGTAATGAAGAAAAAGTTTAACATAACAGTAAATGTACAACGTTTCGACAAGGTTCTGTCATGATCAGGTATAAGTAGTGTACACTGACACAGATATATATATATATATATATACATATA
>NW_013674595.1:2355-10959 GCF_000517525.1 Limulus polyphemus
TGTTGTTGGGTTTGTTAGTGTCAATTTTGTTCGTGAGTTGAGTTTTGTTGTGGTGAATATTGAAGAGGTGGTGAAGAGGTTTTCAACAAAAACTGGTGGAAATTTGTTGGTGTGAATAAAAGAATGTTTTATGTGGTTGATTTCTTCATTTATGTAGTCCGTTGAACAGAGTCTTGTGGCTGTGTTTATGAGGTTTTTCAATGTATTTATTTTGTGTGTGGTGTCATGAGCGGAATTACAGGGGATGTAGAGGCGGGTGTATGTGTTCTTACGGTGAATTTTGGTTTTAAACTGTGTGTCCGATCTAATAATGTTGAGGTAAAAAAAAGATAACTGATTATTGTTCTCTTGTTCTATGGTAAATTTGATGTTGGAATGAATGGAGTTTACGTGTTTAAAGAAAGTTAGTGTGTGTGTACTGTAGAATAACCCAGGAAAAGCGTCATTAACATATCTGTACCAGTATAGTGGGGATTGAAGCGCAGAATGTATGGCTTGTGTTTCGATCTGGATCATGAATATATTGGCAAGAACGGGTGAAACAGGATTGCCTATACTTAAACCATCTATTTGAAGGAAATGTTCGTTGTTGAAAATTAAGTTGGTTTTAGTTGTTGTAAATTCTAAGAGAGAAGCAAAAAGTGTGCTGGGGATGTGGATTACATTGTTGGGGTCATTAATATAGAGGTCGAATGCGATATTGCAAGCTTGATTGGCGGGGACTTCGGTGAAGAGTGACACGACATCAAAACTAGCCATTAATACTTTAGAATTCAGTTGGTCTAGTCAGTGTGTATTTGAAATTGAAAGCGCCTTAAAAAAAATGAGCCTTCAGATTTTACATATGGTGTGAAAGCCCAGGCTATGTATATCCCAAGATTGTAATTGAAGGAATCATATGTGGACAGTACAGGTGGTAGGGGGCAGTCCTGTTTTTGTGGTTTAGGAATGCCAGAGTTGTGGTGAGAGTGAATCAGTTTTACGCGAGATAAAAATAAAGATCGTCAGTAATTAAATTATCTTTTTTCATTTGTAATAAAGTTCTGTTTGGTTGTTTTTCGTGTGTGTTTGTTGGGTTGTTTGGGATGGCTTTGAATTTCTTTTTGTCGATGTACTTTGAGTTGTTCATGATTACAGTGGTGTTGCCTTTATCAGCTTTTAGAATTTTAATGTTAATGTCTTTTCTAGATTACAAATGGATTTAATCTCGTTACTTGTGAGGTTACTTTTCTGTTTACGGGATTGGTTGACTATATTAATAGTCTTGTTCGAGAATTCTTTTACAAACTTATTTAAAATACAGTTTTTGGGAACTTCTGGAAACCACATTTTGTTGTAGTTGCCTGTAATAAAAGTCTGTTGGCTGATGTCATTGATTTCTTCTTTCTGTAGCTGGAGGATGTTTGGGGTAGAGGTGGTCTTTTGTTCTTTTATGTAGTGGATCACTAGTCTTCTGGCTAGATCTTCTAGACACGCCTTGAACTCTAGGCACGGAGTTGTTGGTTGACGGCAAAGCTGAGGCCTTTGTTTAGAAGTTGAAGTTTTGTGTCGTTGAGTGTCCGGTCAGATCTGTTGATTACAAGGTTAGGCTGAGCTGCATTGTTGTGTTTCACTTCAAGTTGTTGTAGTTTCCTTAGTTGGTCTTGTTTCTTATTGTGTATGGACTTGTTTTCTTGATTCAACAATGAGTTGTTTTGGTTGATAGCGCGTTGTATATTGCCGTAATCATCTGGTTTGAGGTAGCAGGCTAGTTGGTGGTCTAATTTCTATTTGAGTTTTTGCAAGTAATCCAGTCTTTTCTGTGTGTTTTGGATAATATCTGAAAACTGGTTTAAGTTTTTTGATACCTTGACCTTCACAAATTTTGGAATTAGCTTTTCAGAGCGGCACTGTCTGTGGAAGGAAATATAGTTTCTCCTTTTGATGATTTTTATATTCAGGTTACGAAGTTTAAAGATAGTTTTACGGTATGATTGGTTTATGGTAGTGGATTAATGAGAGAACATACTTAAAAAGTTATACATGGAATAAAAAATAAACGTTTAGACTTACACAACCTCGATTAATCGCCGTGGTGAATTCAAATTCGATGACGAGGAACTCACTTTGAGATTAATAATGGTTGGAGACGGCTTGAATGGGTAAAAAAGAAAACATGAATATAAGTTTATCATAACAGCAAATGTACAACGTTTCGACAAGGTTTTGTTATCATCAGTTACAAGTAGTTAACAATGACACAGAAACGTTGTACATTTGCTGTTATGTTAAACGTATATTAAAGTTTTTCTTCATTACCCATTCAAGCCGTCTCCAAGCACTATTAGTGTCAAAGTGGGTTCCTCGTCATCGAGTTTGAAAGACACACTACTCAAGTTATAACTTAACTTTTATAGTAAATTACTCCTCATAAGTAGAGCAGATAAATCACATTACCAAAGAGGGTTAGTAGTTAGCGTGTTCGGATTGTGAATCCAAGAATTCATGGTCCGCAGTCTGTAACAGAAAAAACACACTTCGTGCGTTGGGACTGTGGGTGTTCTATAAGTGAGTGTCTAATCTTACTATTTATTCCAACAAAAGTAACCCAAGAGTTTGCGGTGAATGCTGTTGACTAACTGTATACCCTATAGTTTGTTAGCTCAAATTTCGGGACGCTATTCACAGACAGCCCTTGGTGTAGCTTTGTGCGAAAATCGTGAAACATATAAGTATTATCGAATATCACTTTGTAACGTTTACAAACCGTGCTCCAAATATGTGTTCAGAAAAAACCCAACAGAATTTGGTTTTGAACGATACAAAATTGCATGCGTATTTATAACCCAGCTAACGACATCAAATAATATGCGTTTCCACGGTAAGTGACGTGCAACACAATCATAATACGTCTGTTGCGATGACATTGATTTTGAATCACGTGCTGTTAATCACCTTACCAGTGGCGTTGCACCTGTTGGCTACCTATAGCTTAATGCAACCATTAATGCGTCCTGGCATTATATGGAAGATGTTCTCCTGTATGGCAATGTTAAGTTTCATATTACACGCCATGTAATGATTACGATTAAGAAGTTAAGTTGGACTGTCCTTTTCTAACTGGCAGACAGCGTGGCCTAGTATCCTGTTTTGATCTTTTCAAGGATACTTAGCGTGGACATCACTTTCAGAGAATGACATTCCTAAAGAAATATGCAATTAGATTCGCAACACCGCACCTATATTCTACCCCAATAATATAATTAAGCTCACGAAAAGATGAAGGATATGTACATTACTTAATACGGACTACGTTTAGAAGTTAGTGTTATTGCCCTCATTGTTAACACTATTATTTTCCATTTTTGGCTGTTATGCATTATGGTTAGCCAACAATGAATAAATGGTCGTTTATTTCTAAACACCAAACATTATATTTTTTCTTGCAATATTTTTTTTTGCTAACTGATCAAAGTTATCGAAATTGGAGTTTGAAACGTTGTGTGTTTGAACCAAGAGATGTATAGCTAATTTCCAACGTTAGCTGAAACGTAGGTAATGAGGAGAAAATACATGTTTATTTATAAGATAGCTCAAACAATTAAATAGTGGTATTATTCTAATACAAAATAGAACAAAAGTTTTATAGAAATATCTTGTTTAGAAATCTTAGTTTATTGGGTTGTGTGCCACAAATTCATACAGCAATTGAGTGTAGTGCTTTAATTCACATTTAACGATCGTGATTTCTCCACTAAACTGAGTCCAAGTACATAGATTTGTGACCCAGCTTTTATTTAAAAAATCTCCCACTCAGAATGTTTATCTAAGCCTTTCCAAGGTGTTTTTGTTTGTTTATAATATTCCCGCAAAGGGCTGTCTACACTAGCCGTCCCTAATGTTGAGTTAGTAGACTACATGGAAGGCAGCAGTCAAACAGCACTCACTGCCAATTCTAGGATCACTCTAATCGAATAATTGGCTTGAACGTCACCCTTGTAAGGGATTCACAGCCTTAAATTACGGAGCGCGACTTTGAGGCAACAATACGCTAAACCTGGACCTCAGGATTCACGGTATTTCATTAATAACCGAGAATAAATCTATTTTACTTTCAAATAATTCCCTTAAATATAACAATAAATATAAAAACTGCGATTCTGTTACTATAAAAGAATATCGCAGCTCTGTTTAGTTTAATGCTGAAGAAATGTATATTAAAAATAACACGTATTTCAATTAAATACTATTTCATGATTAAAACATTTGAGCACCCTCGAATACATTATGTTTGGATAATCACAAACTGATTTTCGAATTTTTGAATCATTAATTTCAATATAACAAAAAACCTTACAAAATACATATAACAAGTATTTATGCAGTATTGAATAAAATCAGATTTCTTGGTAGGTAATCCTAATAACGTTTAGAAAACACGATCTTATACCATCTTTATCGTGACATAATTTGTTAATTGTCAACTATAAAGTTTCTTCTAATTTTTCCTTTCATTAAAAGTTTCAAATTTATTTTTAACTGCATATTTATTAGACATATAATGTTCCAAAAATTTAGCCAAACGAACGAGCTAATTCCTTATTACATGCATGTGTATTAGAAACTATAGGTCTAAGTGGACACCATGTTTTATATATCTTAGGAATACATATAAAATGCCCAAACTTTGAATTGGAAAGTAAGTATAAGCATGTTTTTTTTGTATATTAACTTCATTGAGTGTGGAAAATAATAAAACAATTAACGATATCTAATTGTAACAGGTTAGTTCAAACATTTTTTCTGCTTTATGAACTATAAAAAATAAAGATGATAAAAGAATCGTCAATACAGTTTCGCTAGTATAATCGGTTCAAAATTCTAAGAACAATTCTCTAACTATTGCTTTTCGTAATGGCAAAGGATTTGTTTGTTTGCATTAAGCACAAAGCTACACAATAGGTTATCGGAACACGGTTTCTAGCGTTGTAAGTCCACAGACATGCCGCTGTGCCACTAGGAGGCTGAGGGCAAAGGAACAAACTGGCAACACGTGACAACATTGCCCCTACTAACGTTCCATCAGTTTGATTATATATGCAATTCTCAACACGTAAGTCAGTTTGTACATTGCCTTTAAAATCAATAGAAAAATATAATATTTACTTTGGATCAACAAAAAGATAGAATGGCCGTTGCGAATGTGTAGTGTATCATAAGAAGACATATTGTGATTTTAACATTTTAACAGTTGTTTAAAGTAAATTTAGTTAGGATATTAATTAATCGTGTTTTTATAACAGACAGCAATATGAATATTGACATAATGATTTCAAGAGCATTAAATTGTTTCCAAATAAAAACATATTTCACAAGTAATATGATTGAAAACATCATACACAAGTATTTAGATAGAATTAATAGTATGAAAAAAGTAGCATTTAAAGTTCTAAAATATATATAATATTACTATGTATATATGCGTAACGTAATACGGTCAGTGTAAAATCAATATATCTACAATATTAGTATGTATATATGCGTAACGTAATACGGTCAGTGTAAAATCAATATATCTATAATATTAGTATGTATATATGCGTGACGTAATACGGTCAGTGTAAAATCAATATATCTATAATAATGCTATGTATATATGCGTAACGTAATACGGTCAATGTAAAATCAATTGCACAAGCTATTTCTTAGAATCTATTCATAAATTGGTTGAAAACAAGTTTTTAAACCTGAAAATATGAACTTAAATATCTTAGATGGTATATTTGTTCGACCATTAGACACATGCATAAAAATACATGTAAATTTCGTGACATAATAAATTAAGTACTAGGCATATGTGATACTGTAATACACCACAGTAGATTTAAAATTTTCGTTAGCAGATATGATAAGTTTGTTCTTTGTTTGTTCCTTTAGCGCAAAGCTACACTAATGGGGTATTTGCGCTCTGTTCACTCTAGGGAATCGAACCCTGAATTTTAGCGTTATAATTCCTTGAACTTATCGCTGACTCACCGGAGGGAGACAACGTGAAAGAAGAGTTTACTATACAAGTAAATGTTGTTGATTAACAGAATAAAACCGAATCCGAACGAAATGAGTTAAGTAACAAGATTATTATTAATCATGTAAGAGTTATGTCTGAATATTAAGCATAATGAGTTAAGTAACAAGATTATTATTAATCATGTAAGAGTTATGTCTGAATATTAAACATATTGAGTTAAGTAACAAGATTATTACTAATCATGTAAGAGTTATGTCTGAATATTAAACATATTGAGTTAAGTTACAAAATTATTACTGATCATGTAAGAGTTATGTCTGAATATTAAACATATTGAGTTAAGTTACAAAATTATTACTAATCATGTAAGAGTTATGTCTGAATATTAAACATATTGAGTTAAGTTACAAAAATTATTACTAATCATGTAAGAGTTATGTCTGAATATTAAACATATTGAGTTAAGTTACAAAATTATTACTGATCATGTAAGAGTTATGTCTGAATATTAAACATATTGAGTTAAGTTACAAAATTATTACTAATGATGTAAGAGCTATGTCTGAATATTAAACTATACCTGAAAGCGTGCGTCATGGACACGGAAAAATACTGAAATATTTTAATACAAAAGAAGTGACTTAAGAAAGAAATACAATAACGAGTTATAGGTCGCATAGCGTTGATGTATAAAATATCGGGTAACTGTAAACTAATATAACGTATAATATATAAACTATGATATATGATTCACGCAGTTTAAAAAATAGAAAGTCTTCAAACAAATGTTTCTGTTTAAAAACGTAATTAATTTAAAATTATATTGCTGATGACAAGTTTGACAGGGTAAAATAATGGACATATTTCTGAATCTTGTTATCTATAAACATGGAAATAATTAAAACATCATTTGCCGAAATTAAATACTTTTTGAGTTCAATCTTCTTTAAGCCAAGGATAGCATAATTATTAGCGTGCCGGACTATGGATCCGAGGTTCATGTCCCGTTGTCGAAAAAATCGTGTTTCGCTGTTTGAGGCAGTGGATGTGGTATTAGTTTCACGGTGAAATATACCCATGATGTTCAAGAATTTAGTTTAACACAAAAGTGGTTTCCCAAGTTGCCCTTGAAGAAGAAAGGTTCATCATTCGAAATCATTCGGGTTATAAATTATTGTATTGTAGGGTAAAATATATCTATATTCGAGTAGATTATTCCTAGAGTTCGCGGTAAGTTTTGATTGTCTTCCTTTCTCTAGGCTATCAGAGACCTCTTGTTTAGCTTTCCGTGAATACCCGAAACAAACAATCAAATCAATAAAGCTTTGGATTTCATGTAGTAAGTATGTTATAATGTAGTTCTCATTTAATAAAAAATTTGATGAAAACTTCCACTTCAGCACTCAGTTTTTTTTATGTTAGGTAGGTTTAGAAGTTAATATTATTTTATTTTATTGAATAGATAAATAAGGAATACTATTTACGGAAACTTATAATTATTCATGAGAAACTCTGTAAGGCTCTCGTCAAATTACATTTCCTAATCACGGAAACTTATAATTATTCATGAGAAACTTTGTAAGGCTCTCGTCAAATTACATTTCCTAATCACGGAAACTTATAATTATTCATGAGAAACTTTGAAAGGTTCTCGTCAAATTACATTTCCTAATCACGGAAACTTATAATTATTCATGAGAAACTCTGTAAGGCTCTCGTCAAATTACATTTCCTAATCACGGAAACTTATAATTATTCATGAGAAACTCTCTAAGGCTCTCGTCAAATTACATTTCCTAATCACGGAAACTTATAATTATTCATGAGAAACTCTGTAAGGCTCTCGTCAAATTACATTTCCTAATCAGCTATCGCTTTGCTTTAATTTGTTAATCAGAATTCATATTATGTTGTTTTTTATATTTGTTCTTTCAAATAAAATTAATACTTAATATGAAAACGAAATATGTCTATGCAGGGATTACAACAGCTTATTACAGATAAGTTATGTTACATTAGACATTTTCCTTGTATGCTGTAGAGATTACTTTTACATTCATTTTCTGGGCAAAAGTGTTTGAAGGATCATTTTGAAAGGTTAAATTAATACAAGATGGGGATAAATAGTACAAAACTCTAACTCAAATTGTATGATATGTTACATTCAAACAAGTTTTTAAGCTTGCATCTCCGTGATATGAAGAACTACAAAAAAGATAAAGCCACCATCGATGCTATTTGTATAAATTTAAAATACGAAGATAGGTAAAGTTTAATGACATTCACAGTATAATATGTACGAAGATAGGTAAAGTTTAATGACATTCACAGTATAATATGTACGAAGATAGGTAAACTTTAATGACATTCACAGTATAATATGTACGAAGATAGGTAAAGTTTAATGACATTCACAGTATAATATGTACGAAGATAGGTAAAGTTTAATGACATTCACAGTATAATATGTACGAAGATAGGTAAAGTTTAATGACATTCACAGTATAATATGTACGAAGATAGGTAAAGTTTAATGACATTCACAGTATAATATGTACGAAGATAGGTAAAGTTTAATGACATTCACAGTATAATAT
>NW_013674595.1:11536-23553 GCF_000517525.1 Limulus polyphemus
TGTATACAACAAGGAGGGTGAGTTACACTCACTTGTGGTACGACCAATATTTTGCCAAAACAACTAAAACATTTGCTGATTATAAACTCTCTATCTTGTAGGAAGTGTGGTTTTTAAGTGCCGCATTCCAAAACAATGAGTAGTTGTATACAACAAGGAGGGTGAGTTACACTCACTTGTGGTACGACCAATATTTTGCCAAAACAACTAAAACATTTGCTGATTATAAACTCTCTATCTTGTAGGAAGTATGGTTTTTAAGTGCCGCATTCCAAAACAATGAGTAGTTGTATACAACAAGGAGGGTGAGTTACACTCACTTGTGGTACGACCAATATTTTGCCAAAACAACTAAAAAAATCTGCTGATTATAAACTCTCTATCATGACTCCTGAAAACAATTTCTACATTGTCCATTGATTTGTTGGTTTGTTTGTAATTAAGCACAAAGCTACACAATGGGCTATCTGTGCTCTGCCCACCACGGGTATCGAAACCCGGATTCTAGCGTTGTAAGTCCGCAGACATACAGCTGTACCACTGGGGGGCATTTGTCCATTGATAGACATCTACAATAATTTAGACGTGAAGACATTCCACAAGTTAGGTCCCAAACCTAATGTGTAGAATATGAACTTGTAGCATCTTACATCCACATCAACACTATTAATCTTACTTATCAGACATACCTGTTTTTGTACTAATTGCCTTAGCTGAACATACTTATTGGGCCATATTACTTGGTCAAGAGATGACCGAATCTTTCTTGCAGTTGCAAAAATATGTTATTTTTAACTGAATATATTATCTAGAGCTTATGAAGAGTAGAATCTATTTTATAACCTGTGATACGTCCGTCCGAGTTCAAATACAGTTGTACTAAATAAAAGCTATTTTCATTATTCAGACTGTAATATTACACTATGAGCACCGAGAACAAGTTTCAGCACAAGAAAATGAAACAACATAAACTGAAATACTACAAAACACAAATAGGATGAAATCTTATATTTCTCGGAACAGGGCGTTCACGAACATAGCATTAAACAAAATCTTAAATGGATGTTGCCGTGTTGGCCACCGCCCTTCAGAGAGCTTAGACGGAAATTCTCCTGGAGTGATTACCAGGTTACCAGTTTCCTTGGGCAAGAACACCATATCCCAGTTCATCTATACACGGCACAGGAGCATTTGCTGACATAAAAGAAGCTTTCAAATTGCGTACACAGAAAAAATGTTGTAAGAGCCAAAACCGGAAATTAGGGGTATATTATGGAATATTATAACTGATTATGTATTTCCTTTTACAGAATCACATCCTATGCTGTTCTTGTTTTTCTCTATTTCAAGCGTAAGAACTGATGATTATACTTCCGCTATCGTTAGTCATTTTCGTTTAATAAAATACATGTTATATGCTACTTACCTACCAGTTATATAATTGACAAATAAATATATTATAGCTTATAAGAAACTGATTTATATATCCATTTCTGATCAAGTCTACGAGAGTGTATATAATATTTCAATATGATATTAAAATAAATTATATGTATAATGTCCCACTAGCATATTACAAGAACAAATTCTAACAGAGAGGACCTCATGTCATTTAGATGTACTATCAATAATATTATGGAATATAGGCATATTAATTATCGTACATAAAGATTACAAAAGAATATTACTCTGTATGCTATTTTATTTAGTTCTATGTTTAGTTACTTATTATTGTGTGTGTACTGAATATTTCTTTCAAATAGCTTGAAAAATATCCACTGCAAAACTTCACTAATATGAGTTATTATTCCATAAATTTGAGCATAGCCATTATATACACTGTTTACATCTATTTTTGTCTAGTAA
Source organism: Limulus polyphemus (assembly GCF_000517525.1). Classification (NCBI taxonomy): domain Eukaryota; kingdom Metazoa; phylum Arthropoda; class Merostomata; order Xiphosura; family Limulidae; genus Limulus; species Limulus polyphemus. The sequence continues at coordinate 13,403 of NW_013674595.1, forward strand.
ATGTCAACGAAGAATTGCTATTGACTGAAAATAAGCAATTTAAGTATTTAAACGCAATATTTTATTGCAGAATACATTGAATTTCAATATACAACAAAATGATAGAATATAGTTACACGTATTACATACATTTCACTGATTACAGACAGAAACTACATTTAACGATAACAAATAACGCTATGTAGTCTCAGAGTTACATAGTCTAAGAGTGTAGAGAAGTGGGTAAAATCCACCAACTCATGTGTATTTCTGTAATTACTAAAACAAGTTGTCGACATCAGAGTTAGTTTATTTACGGGATAGAAGCCAGATAATTGTGGTTAGTCATTATCTCATGTACAAAATCTTAACTAACAACAGTAGAATCGCCTATGTATGCTACATTTTACAATAATGCTGTACAATAGTGTTGACAAGGAATATACAAATCACTTTTATCAGGCGTTGAAAATGTTCATTCAGATTAGTTGTGATGTAATTCATAAGTGATCAAAGTTATGCCTGTTGACATTCCTGTAAAAAACAAGCTCTATACAAGCATATCTTTAGAGAAGACGTATGAATTAGTTTTATAGATTGTATCGTTGTAAAAAGGCTTCAAATAATTATTCATTGTTTGACAAATCTATACTATGTTAAATTGTAAAGAAATAGTTTAAAGTGAAAGAGAAAACACGCATATTTTGCTCCTTGACATCATCTTCTCCTGGTGCACAGAGGTACATCAATAATTTTCAGCTTTTGAAGACAGCTATTCACATATATCTGAGCTTACACATAAATAACAATATACAAGTCAATAATTTAAAATGTTGAACATCAAGTTCTTCTTGTTCGATATAGAATCACCGACAAGATTCAAAATACTTGAAAACAAACATTTGGCAATAATTACCCTATATTATAGAGTTTACTTTTTGTATAGAAACATAAAAGTGTCCGTATTCTATGCAAAATTCATGACGAGTCAAACCTGTCAGAAAAGAAATAATATATTAATTTATAAATATTGATGATAATATTTATAAATCCTGTTACTGAGGCATAGCTAAGTTAAACTTCTTTTAGAGATGATGCTAGGACTTTTTTGTCAGTTATATATCTATGAACATTGCCTCTGCGAGATACTCTAAGAATATTAAGTCAAAGGTTATCAGAGGTTAATTGCTATGAATTACCCTTAGTACCGAAACACATATTAAAATCTACTAAATAAATTAACTATAAGAATTTCATTGTTGATGAATAAAGTAAATTAACCAAACCATAAAGAAGATTAGAAATGTACAAAAACACAGAACGTAACAACCAAATTCAATGAAGGAATCAACTGTTAGGTTGTAAGTGTGATTTAGCAGCATGAAGATTATAGAAAACAAAGCGTTGATTGTATATTTGTCACATTGTTTTAAAGGAATCAACTGTTAGGTTGTAAGTGTGATTTAGCAGCATGAAGATTATAGAAAACAAAGCGTTGATTGTATATTTGTCACATTGTTTTATTCCATCCTATTTTGATATCATAGTAGCGTTAGAATCATTCAGAATATGAAAATAAAAGACATAAAGTAATTACTACGAATTGATATTATGTAAAAACAGCATTTTTCTATACTTCTACTAGGGATATATTTAATTGCAAAAATATTTAACAAATTCTAACAACTGAAATGTATTCTATAATTTTTATTTATTAAATATTTAGAAAAACATTATAAATATTTGCTGAAGTATTTTTTTTTCAGGAATGATTAAAAGTATAGACTAGATTATTGTGTGATCTTACTAAAAACTTTTTAAATAGATTAACCAATTCATGTAGCTGGCGAATTCCAAACGTAGTTACAGAAGTGCTTATAAAAAACATTTTGTCAATTCTGGATGAATAACAGGGCAATGGGATCGTATATATCTTACAAGGAGAATGATCACATTCAATATTAAAATAACATTGTCTTTTTACTTCAAAATGTTTACGTTCGTGTCGAATGAATCATGATAATCAATCAGAATGGTGTAAAGCTCATAGCTTGCACACTTAACAATTGTTATCGGGTTGTTTGTAGTTAAGCACAAAGCTACACAATGGGCTATCTGTGCTCTGCCCACCACGGGTATCGAAACCCGGTTTCTAGCGTCCGCAGACATACCGCTGTGCGCCTGGGGGCTTGTTATGGGAAACTGTTCATGTATTTCTAAGTAACAGGCAACACATGCAACGAACATCCTAAAACATGACTGTTTAAAACGAAGACTAAAATACAGACTTCTTTGCGTGATACTAACCCAAATAATAAAAAAATCTGACATAATCTTATTGGTTTGCAAAAAGAAGTTAATAACACAAGTAACAAAGTTCAATACTTTTTTTATAATTTTAATTTAAAAGCAGGTCTGCGAAGTTAATTTTTTCAAATTTCGCTTTAGCAATAATTTAGAAAATTCAATCCAAAATTATTTCTGATTATATTATTGACACTTATTTGCTGTTCCCATTCTTTTCTAAATATGAAGTACAATGGGATTCTTCTTTATGAGCAGAGGCGTGAATTCGAATCCCGCCTGGCTTTAATTTCATTTCTTCAGAAATACTATAATTATGCAGCCCGATATGACACCATAAAACACAAGAATTCGACATTTCTAACAAAACGCAAATGACTTTAAACAGGTCCTGAGCATTATAAGCTGATTTTCGCCATTATAACTCACACATACCAAGAGGGTCTACCATTCGGCTGGTTGTTGGCACGGTAGTAAACCTACAATACAAATTAGAAGGTCCAGATGTCCAAATATTACATAAGTTTGATTACATATCCTAAAATATACCCATCATTATCAGCTAAATAACAAAAATACAGCAAACAGCCAGTGGTAAGTCAACTAAACGTTACGAGTGTTTTTTAACAATCACTTTCCTCTTATTAATGTGTTTGATCTTTTGCTTTTATCCAGCGTCATTTGAATTCAGTTAGACTGACTATAATATATACATAAATATATTGGAACTACATCTTTTGTAGGATCGAAGTGCTATACGGAACAACGTGATTTTGAAATAATCTGTTTTACCTCGCAAAGTATTTCAGTATAATTGTAACAGTTCATTTTGGCAAATAAAATTAATCTGGCAGATTTATTGTCTCAAGACATTTACAACTTTAGTTGATCCAAACTTCAAAATTGTAATTCAGAATATTAGTTTAAATAGATATTACATATCGTTTTAAAATATTGATTTGATTTGTCCAGTACTCGTAGATTACGTTTTAACTTTACCTTGATCTGGTTTGCGGATATTTCACTGATAATAATACCACAAACAACTTATTTACTTATAAATATCATTGAAATACGTTGATACGTAAGAATTCTTAAAATATATTATTGTTATATGGTTGACCTTTTGTAAATTTCAATTTGAGATCTAAATAAGTGAATAGTAAAAAAATCCAAAGTTTTGATTTTAAGATTTTAGCGTATTTTTTCTCTAACGGTAAATGATGTAGTAAACAAAATTTTATTTCGAAATAAGGCATCTTTCAATCATATAAGAAATAACTAGTAAATCTCTTAGCACGTAATTCATAAGACTATTTAAAGTTTAAGTATACTGGATAGATATGAGAAATTGTAGCACGAGAGGCGAAATTTTAAAATGTAAAGTTAATCTAATACGCGCTTGAAAATATATTTTTTTATATATTTAGAAAGGCATAATGGTAAAAAACACCTTATATAGCATACTGTTGATAATGCCTTCTTCTAGAATTTCTAGAAAAAATCTAAATCAAGTCTCAACTGATCTAACATATTGAAAATATGTTAAAACGAACCAATAAATCTTAGAGAAAAACCTTTTACAAACAACAATGTGGGATTATTAAATAGCAGTGTTATTAAATGTTCTCAATATGTCTACAGCTTTTGTTAAGGAGCAAATAACAAGAAAACTCATTATTTGAAACAAATAAGTTGAAACACATTTTGTGTGCTATTGAATTACTTCTGTAAATTAAAAAATATTACAATTATTTTGTGTTCATATTTTTTAATTTCGTGACTTAAGCCAGGTAAACATCATTTCCAACACGCGTACCACTAACAAGTTTTAAAATGCTTTGTTTTGTATTGTTTGTTTAAGTGTCAAGCTATACAATGAGCTGTCCAATACCCGTGGCAGGTATCGAACGCCGATTTTAACGTTATAAGCTTTAACGTTGAGCCAGCTGGTACATTTTGAAATCCTTCCATATCTTGGTGTAATATGAGTACAACAAAACACTTCAGTTTTATTTTCCCTATACGTGGTTCTATTTGCTAATGTTCTAACGTTGATTTCGTTAATGTAGAAGATAACACTTTCTGCTCATTTCTGGGCTCTGTTGTCTTAATTATTTATTCAATGACGTTTCTCTTGTTAAAATGGGTAAATGTAAAATATAATTATTTATATAATTATTAATTACAAATATCTTTATTTCTATATTTTAAGGAGTGCTCCTCTGAATAAATACCACAAACATATTAATTTAAATCACAAGCTATATTGAAACTATGTTGACAACACGATATACATTTTGCATTAGGAATTTTCTTACAATTTAATATATTAATGAAATAATTATGTAAGTTATTTATTGGTATTTCACACGGAATGACTAAATTCAGAATACACCATTAAAAACATAAAAACCACGTATCTTCTAAAATTTGTAATAATTTTGAAAATAAAATTCGAATGACTGCATAATTAAATTATGTTGCTGTACGTATACTTCAAATACTCGGCCTTCGTTAGAAGTAATATAAAAATTGTTTTATACATCGTAAACTCGAAATCAATACATATAAGTACTTTTCTTATCTTTGGTTGTCGTTCTTTATGTTTTGAAAGAACATAACTCACCTTTTATCGTTTTTTCATTTAAATCTTAACCAAATCCATTCCTTCGAGATACCATGGATCAAGTTAGTCAAACTGCTATCAGTTTTTGTGGACGAGCAACATAGTAAAAACAAATATATTCTTGGTTTCGAAAGTTAATATTGGATTATTCTGCTTGATTTTAATTTAGCTAAAGCGTTATACAGCACTATACGACTTTAAATTTCAGAGGAATGTTAAACAAGTCTTCCTAGATGTGAATCCCTCCCTATCTTTACCATCCATTCCCTTTCAGGGGTTCGTCCACACCTCAAATTATCCTGGCCATATCTGGCATCAAATTGTGAGTCGGATAAGCTGGTGCTACACTTAATCTTGAGATCGTTGACCACCTTCTGGCGGTACCATAGAATTATCACAATGATTACGATAACTGCCAGTCCAACAACAACAAACGTACATGTCAAAATTTTCTGTGTTTCTGATGTATAACATCCTAATTCCTCTGGGGTTAAATCTTTCAGTAATAGTTCACGTAAAAAAGTAGGAGTATCACAAGTAATGTGTGTGACTTCAGAATCAACGTGAGTGGAGTAATTGAAGTTTTGCAGTAAACGTAATAACCACAAAAGACTACAATTGCACACAAATGGATTATCTAGTAGATTAAAACTTTCTAAGTTTTGCCAAGGGAGTAAATCGGCAGGAAGAGTGTAGAAGGCATTGCCTCGAAGGCTAATGGAACGAAGGGAAGTGAGAGAAGAAAATGTATTTCCTCCCACATAGCGGAGTTGTTTGTTATAATTTATAACTAAATTTTGTAACTGCGTGTTGTGTAAAAAAGCATAGTTTTCTATTCTCTCCAACAGGGGCGCACTATTGATGATGACTGAACGAAGATTTTTCAAACCATAAAATGCATTTGGTTGGATTTTGCTGAAGTTGTTCTGGCCAATCTGGAGTTCTCGTAGAGCTTTTAAGTTGCTCAAAGCTTCAGTGGGGATGGAATTCAACATGTTGTCTTGAAGCAAAATATTAGAAAGATGCTTAAGTCCATTGAATGTATATTTATAGACCTCACGAATTTTGCAACTGTCCAATTTCAGCGTTTGTAATCGTATAAGATCGGAAAATTCGTAATCTTTAACCGAAACAAAAGTGTTGAGACCTAAATCCAAGCTTATTAGATGAGGAATAGGCTTGAATGTTGCCTTGGGGATTTGCACTAGCTTGTTATCTCGAAGTAACAATATTTTTATTCTTTCTAATCCGACAAAGGCATCTCTTGATATGGTAACAATATCATTTTTAGATAAATCTAAAACTTCAAGGTTCGGTAAATCTTTGAAGAGACCATCAGGAAGTTCATGGATTAAATTCCCTGGTAATTTTAAAATCTGCAGGGAATAAAGACCGAAGAATGTCATATGTTTTAAAGATGAAATCGTATTGTCTCCGAGAAGTAGGATTTGAAGTCTGTGCTGACGCTCAAAGTTGCTTTTTCCCAAAGTTACCAAATTATTTCCGGTCATATCTAAATATTGAAGGTTATGGTAAACACTAAAAGCTGACATGATACTTTTGATATTATTCTTTCCCAAATGTAGTTCCCGTAGATCAGGGTTCAGAGTGATGGGCACAACGTCCAGTTTTGCCTCATTGCAAACAGCCACTAAGCTCTCCTCGTTACACTGGCACCGATAGGGGCACAACCCAAAAACAAAATTGAAGAAAAACAAAATAATGATGAAAAACGCAAATCTTAATTGAGACTTCATTATGATTACGTCATACTAGCATCCTTTGTATCGGGGCATTTTCTGAAAAACACAAAATAGATATGGTTGTCAATTTTTCTACGATAAAATCTTATAAAAACAAGAACAAATTTCATAGTAAGGTGAATCGCTTGATAACAGTTGTTGTTAATGGTGAGATGTTAGGTTTTATGTTTATATAGTTCGTTTGTTTGTTGTTGAGCACAAAACTACAAAATGGGTTATCTGTGTGCTGACCGTGGTGGGTATCACAACCCAATTTTTAGTGCTATACATGAGGTGCTTTTATAGTAAATGTCGCGTAAAGTTTCGTTCGATCAGATTGAATAATATCCAATGCCAACTATATGTGTCTTTCCTATAAATAAAGATATAAAACAGCAGGAGATTTTACTGTGATATAGATCATTTGATAACTGCTGCGAAAGAAAAAGTAAAAAAGTGTAATTTTGAGGTATATAAACTTAAAAAAACAATAATGCAAAATTAACGAAAAGTGAAGGATAATTTACACTTAATTTACAAAACGTAGTTGAATTTAAATCTCACTTTCATTATTTTTTTACACAAAAAAACATTTATTACAGAAATCAACCCTTACCTAAGAACCATAATCTGTTTTCTGTATACTAATCAAAGAACCGATATTATTATCATTATCAATAATTTTTCGTTCGTTCATTTTTATCTCTCTGAAAGTACCGGTGAATCTTCTGAAGCCTCTTAAAAATACGTTTATATGTAGTAAATTCAGAAAGGAATATTAAAAAATAAGAATATATTGACACTTTAGTCTCCATGTTGGTTAGCTGTAAATTTACGGACTTACAATGATTTGATTCCCCGCGGTGGGCAGAACGCACATATATCTATTGTGTAGCTTTGCACTAAAAGTATCCACCACAACAACATTAATACTTTTCAATAGGTGCATGGCATGGCCAGGTGGTTAGGACGCTCGACTCGCAATCGCGGGCTCAAATCTCCGTCCCACCAAACATGCTCGCACTTTCAGCCATGGAGACGTTGTTATGGGACAGTCAATTCCACTATTCGTTGGTAAAAGAGTAGCACAAGAGCTAAATTAGGGACGGTTAGCGCAGATATCCCTCAGGTAGCTTTGCACGAAATTAAAACAAACAAACATCTTAACAAATTAAGACAATGTTTCAGAAAAATATAGTGAAGATCAATCTGTTATTCGCCTGGCATAGCCTGGTGTTACGATGCTCGACTCAAAATTTGAGGGTCGCGGGCTGTGAAGGCGTTATAATGTGAAGATCAATTTCAATAGTCCATTGGAATAGTTCGAGAGTTGGTGGTGGGTGGTGTTAACTAGCTGCCTTCCCCCCTAGTCTATCGCTTCTAAATTAGGGACGGTCAGCGCGTATAGACCTTGAGTAGAATTGTGCGAAATTCAAACAACAAACAAACCCTCAATGATATCACAACCTCTATTCGTGTGGATCTTTGAGCAAACATCAAAAAGGAAAATATATCTTTAAAAATTCTAGATACACATGGGTATGAAAACGTTTTTATTTCTATCAATTATACGTTATGTAATCATAATACAATGTTGGAGGATATGCACATGACATTTTTTTTTTTCGATATGAGATAAATAAGATCTAAATTCAATAAGTTGTGAAAAAATATAATAGCAAACGTAAGTTATATAAAACATAAATAAAAAATAAGTAAATTGATGAAAGGTATACATTATACACAATATACCCTACATGCTTTTAACTTGAAAATCATTTTATCATTTCGATAAGAAAAAAAATCACCCATTTTATTGAGCAGGTTAGTTGAAATGTTCTACGAAACATGTAACAAAATCATTTTTAATTACAATAATTATTGTGAAGTGAAAGTCACAGTAGAATAATGTCTCTATTAAGAGTTCATTGAATCGTTTATTACTTTCCCTAAGCTAAGGGCGTATTAAAAGGTTTAAGAAAAATCTAGAAAGAAAAATCAGACTCGTGTTTCTTGGAGTTACATGGTTAAACATAGAAAACTGTCGAAACATTTGAAACAAAGAGGTATAAACTATTTAGAAACATAAGAATAGACCACAGGTGCCTTTTCCCATAATCCTCTTAATTTGATCGGCTTTCAAGTTAGAAGTAGGTATGTTTGCTGATAGCCTATCAATATGTCTGTCTCTCGCTACACAGGATGGCTTCGTTCAATATCAGAAACGCTGGATTGTAACTACATAATTCACATATGCTGATGATTTCCGGTATCTAAGGAAAGTTTAGAATCGATAAATATGCAAATAAAATTATTATCATCTGGAACGAATAGAAAACAGGTTAACAAATATCAAAATAGCTTACTTTAATGTTTTTCCAGGTTAACAAATATCAAAATAGCTCACTTTAATGTTTTTCCAGGTTAACAAATATCAAAATAGCTCACTTTAATGTTTTTCCAGGTTAACAAATATCAAAATAGCTCACTTTAATGTTTTTCCAGGTTAACAAATATCAAAATAGCTCACTTTAATGGTTTTCTGGCCTATTTTAAAATTATGGTGTGGTTTACAATCATCGTGGATTTGTTAATTATATAAAAATTATAAAACAAGACGACCGTATTTGATACACACGTACATTAATCCTTGTTGTTTATTGTATCCTAAATTATGATAATTGAAAAACAAGCTACGAGTATTCTTTGGACATTATAGAATACGCTCCGCCGACTAAAACCATGATTCAAACGCTGTATTATCGTTTCCATCTGCATAATATAGCTCTAGAAGATAACGGTGTACAGCTTAGTAAGAGCTTCCATCTGCATAATATAGCTCTAGAAGATAACGGTGTACAGGGCAATATTATTTAAACTTGACGTGGGAAGGATTTAGTGTATATCTCTTTTTTTCTTGCTTGAGTTCTGTGTAATATTTGTCTACAAATGCTCTTACTAAGCCTGTACACCGTTATCTTCTAGAGCTATATTATGCAGATGGAAGCTCTTACTAAGTCTGTACACCGTTATCTTCTAGAGCTATATTATGCAGATGGAAGCTCTTACTAAGCTATAACAAGCATATTACCATCTCTTTAAATCACTATGTTTTATATCTAGGTATAAACAGTTAGAAAAATCTAGTTTTCTAGCCAAGCCAACTAGATTTTTCTAACTGTTTATACCTAGATATAAAACATAGTGATTTAAAGAGATGGTAATATGCTTGTTATAGTCTAGCCAAACCAACTAGATTTTTCTAACTGTTTATACCTAGATATAAAACATAGTGATTTAAAGAGATGGTAATATGCTTGTTATAGTCTAGCCAAGCCAACTAGATTTTTCTAACTGTTTATACCTAGATATAAAACATAGTGATTTAAAGAGATGGTAATATGCTTGTTATAGTCTAGCCAAGCCAACTAGATTTTTCTAACTGTTTATACCTAGATATAAAACATAGTGATTTAAAGAGATGGTAATATGCTTGT
>NW_013674595.1:24135-26306 GCF_000517525.1 Limulus polyphemus
CAGGCATTTAGCGTTGTTACTCAGTCAATTTACCGTTAACTCACCGTTGTTACTCAGTCAATTTACCGTTAACTCACCGTTGTTGCTCAGTCAATTTACCGTTAACTCACCGTTGTTACTCAGTCAATTTACCGTTAACTCACCGTTGTTGCTCAGTCAATTTACCGTTAACTCACCGTTGTTACTCAGTCAATTTACCGTTAACTCACCGTTGTTACTCAGCCAATTTACCGTTAACTCACCGTTGTTACTCAGTCAATTTACTGTTAACTCACCGTTGTTACTCAGTCAATTTACCGTTAACTCACCGTTGGACAAAATCCGTAATAAAGAAATTAAATGTTGAAATGAAAATAAATTTTATTGTCACTTTTATCATGAATAATATAAATAATTCCTATCTTTATTATTATAAAGCATTAAGTTGTCAGTTAATGTGCAAATTAAGACGAACGAGGAGAAAATACATTTGCAGTCAAGCATGATTTCCAACATGAACATTAAATCTATCGGTTTCGAATATTTTACTAGATTTTGACCTCAACAGCTAATCAATAAATTGGTAGCTATTTTAGTTAGGAATTATTCAACCCTGAAGAAATTGGATTTTAATGCACTTGAACTGATATAATTTAGGTTAAAACAGGTGATTCTTTTAATTAACTGTAAAATTCCATTAACGTGCTATAAATACGCTATCTCAATAAACACGATATTCATGATTTCTTCAGAAATACACTGTAGTTTAACTCTGTATTTTATATTCAGAACATAAGTATTCGATTCCTGGTTAATGTTTGATATTTGTTTTAAATTAACACGAAAATTATTCTATTGTTATAATAGGAAACAAAAATACTTAGCGTTATAATAGTACCGAGTACTCGAACTAATAATGGATGTATTGATCAGTCTCATAAGCCACATGATAGTCAATTGATACTTCTGTCCTTATAATGCTTTATTTTAATGCACGCAGTAGGTATTATTTTACTATAAGGCTTTTTCTAGTTTTTCAAGGGAGTCGCATTAGCTCATTATGTTTATCATATAAAAACACAAAACATATATTTATACATGTGACCTGAAACCACACAAAAAAGACCACTTGGGCAATTCTTATTAGCATTAAGGTAAGCAAACGCTATCAACAAACCATTTCTATGGTAACAGATGTAGTTGTTGACTGGAAAACGTCACTTTAACTCTAGAAATTTTAAACAAAAGGCAAATAAAGCCTGATGGCTGATGGTCGAAAACGTCCTTGGTGTATATCTTTCTTATTGTATTTGGTTTCGTTTGATTTGTATCTAGTGAAATTGATAGACTTAGGAAGACTATTCTGCCCGTTAATGTAAATATATTTACTCGGAATTTTAAATTTTGCATTTCTTGCTTTTGTTTACAAAAGGCTCAAAACTATTAACGAATATTTATTTTTATTTTTGTGTGCGTGTGTGTTTTTGTTACCCAAATTTGGTACTATGTAAAGATATATAGATGTTTCTGATCTGAGGTCTGAATTCTAACGCTAATATAGCCAGTCCTTTGAATCGCAATTTACAAAGCTAAACTCTCATTAGCTTCTAGTTTTTAAATTTGTAACGGGGATTAAATAAACGTTTATTCAGTATTATACACCTTAGACCAAACACATCAACTTACACACACACACACACACACACACAAACACCAAGGAGAAAGTTAGTATACACTATCACCAATTCAAAGCAAATCATACATTTATTCAGTAATACACACCTTAGACCAAACACACATCAACTTATACACACACACACAATAAACACTAAGGAGAAAGTTATTGTACACTATCACCAATTCAAAGCAAATCATACATTTATTCAGTATTATACACCTTAGACCAAACACACATCAACTTATACACACACACACAATAAACACTAAGGAGAAAGTTATTGTACACTATCACCAATTCAAAGCAAATCATACATTTATTCAGTATTATACACCTTAGACCAAACACACATCAACTTATACACACACACACAATAAACACTAAGGAGAAAGTTATTGTACACTATCACCAATTCAAAGCAAATCATACATTTATTCAGTATTATACACCTTAGACCAAACACACATCAACTTATACACACACACACAATAAACATTAAGGAGAAAGTTATTGT
>NW_013674596.1:0-9840 GCF_000517525.1 Limulus polyphemus
AAGTGTTTAAACTAGCTTGATAGACATGACAGAAGGAAGTGTTTAAACTAGCTTGATAGACATGACAGAAGGAAGTGTTTAAACTAGCTTAATAGACATGACAGAAGAAAGTAGAAGGAAGTGTTTAAACTAGCTTGACAGACATGACAGAAGGAAGTGTTTAAACTAGCTTGACAGACATGACAGAAGGAAGTGTTTAAACTAGCTTAATAGATGTGACAGAAGAAAGTAGAAGGAAGTGTTTAAACTAGCTTGACAGACATGACAGAAGGAAGTGTTTAAACTAGCTTGACAGACATGACAGAAGGAAGTGTTTAAACTAGCTTAATAGATGTGACAGAAGAAAGTAGAAGGAAGTGTTTAAACTAGCTTGATAGACGTGACAGAAGGAAGTGTTTAAACTTGATAGACGTTTAAGCTTGATAGACGTGTACCCAATTTACCATGCTCAATCAAATCCATTAATTATATTGAAATGTAAAGAATACTGTTTTACTTCTAAGTTCTAAATTGACCAAAAAATAATCATTAGCAATCCGATCATTGCCTTTAGTAAAAGCATGTGGTTGTCCACTGTCTTTACTAAAACACATGGATAACTGTTACCTCTCCTAAACATATAGCTTTTCAATCTCTCTCTCCTTAACATGTGTAGTGTTTGGATTGGCCTAACCTTACCACAAGTGATATATATTTATGCATTAAGTTGTTAAAGGTCACATGGTTTTGAAGATTCGAGACAGTTAAAATTTTTATGGTTTGGAAAAATAATTATACTAAGAACATTCAACTATGCATCATTTCCATATTTATCAGGATTACATTTGATTTAGACAAATGTCTTATAGAACACGGAACTGTTTTAAAGTTTGATTACCCCCAGATAGGATCTTTATTGTTAATTTATGTACAAGTAACATATCTGTAGGCTTTCTTTTCAATTAGTTACACCTGCATGTATGACTTGCATTATGAACAAAGAAAATAAACCTATTCAAAACTCATTTTTTACCACAAGTATGTCTAAAACTATCTTTAAACATTCAGTGACAAACTGAATTTCCATACGTTTTGATCAAATAACTGAAACAAAAACCAAACAAATCAACCGTGACAATTTGATGAAATATCACATAAAACCAAACCCAGTTTATCAATCTGATGAAACACAGCACACAAAAACCAAACTCATCAAGTTCACAATTTCTTTTCGGAACCACAAAACTACTGCATTTTTACATCATACATTTTCTTATTTAATTATATAAATCATTTGAATACTTCAGAAAACTGAAATGTATACTACACTGTCATATAAATACAATGCAGCTTAATCCGACTACTGCCCAATACATTATACGTGAAAGTTGGAGAAATGCTCATAATGTTTAAAGAAAGTTGTTGAGTACAATTCTGATATGTAAATGAACAAATCATATTCAAATATTAAAAGATTTGTTCAGAAAGAGGAGTTAGAATCAGCAAGATGGATATCCCTTAATTAATGGTAGGGGAAACAAACAAAAATGGATCAACTTGGGGCACCAGGACCATTTAGAAAGAGGCTTCCAAAAAGTCAGACCCCAGTAGTGGTAAGTAAAGTGCAGTGTCTTGTACCAGGTTAGAATCCATAAATATCAGTGGAAAAATAAAAGTCCATGTAACCGAAACAACAGTACTTAATGTAATCACAAAGGATTTCCCTCTGGAATTAAGCCCAATAGGATACAAGTTTTCCTAAATAAGGCTTTCAATCATATTTCTTGCTCAACTGTCACATACCTCAAGAAGCTGGGAGAATGATGAAGTCATGGGATGCAGTGCCTATGTATTTCTGTTTGATACAACTGTTGAAAAAGGTACTGGGAAACCTTCACCCTTTTACACTAGATGGATTATGGAAAGCTAGCAGGAAGGAGTGGTGAGCTACGGAAATGACAATCTTACGAATGAACTTTTTACAATGGAAGCTACACTGCACAGCTATTGTCAAGATGTACAGGTGTCAAAACTAGAATGGCCAGGCATGATGACAAGGACTGTAACAACATGGTGAGCTTTTAAATCATTTTAAAAAACATACTCAAACTTTTTTATAGTAATAATGTCTAAAAATTATGAAGCTTCAAAGAAACAAGTCATACATACACTTATTCAACACCTACTTTTTTTAATTCTTTTCTGCCTGTTTTCCAAGTACTAATTACAACTGCAACAATACTTGTAGTTACTAAATCCATGTTTATTAGTAATCTTATGTTGAATGTTTCTTCTAACTTTCAATTTCCTGAACACTACTGTATTATACACTAAATGTTTTACAAAAACTGTGATATACAAGCTATAATTACATGGTGTTAAAATGACTTGTGAATAAAATGGTTCATGCTGTGCATAAATCTGTGTAAATTAAAACTGCATTTCTTTTTAATATATTCATACTACAAAATATAAAACAACATTAAAGTACAATGCAAGTTAGAAGTTCTGAAGAAACGAAGTAAAAAGCTTTTAGTGACACCTTTCATTAAGAAATAAAGTACAAAAGTTTTTTAAATGATTGTATGACATATTGCTAGTTTTACGTGTATTAAAATACATAGCGTAGCTTATAACATATAAAAAATATGTTTTTTTTTTTTTAAACAAAACTGTTTACATTTCATAAAGACAGTAGAATTTTCTGGGTTATTCAGCTAAATGTTGGAAAAATCCTGTTTAGTGGTAAGCCTAAATTAAAAATGAAACTTTTATATCAAAGCATAATACCAAAAACTGAATTTTTCTATGATATTTTGGTCAGATTTCAAGTCAGTAAAATATCTACAACAGTGGCATGAGTCATGAGAATAATCAACCAATAGAAATTAATGTTTCTGATTATTCCAACCATCCAAGCCTCGTGTTTATCTCATTAAAAAAAAAAAATACTTAACTTTCTTTTCGATTAAAATATTTAAGGCTTAGTGTACAATATCTTCTAAATTTCCAAGTCTTTTTCAAACAAATACTTTAGGCCTGTTGAACTATAAAATTTCCAAAAAATAATGAATTGTTTTCTAAAGTAGAATGTTTTTTTTTAACAAGCTTCATAATAAGGCTGGTTTCTACGATGGTATTTAAATTTTACAATTAGCAAACATCACTGGCTTTTATTTCTAAAGAAGATATTAAAAGCGTGATAATTCACATTTTCAAATGTTAAAAATTATTATTTAAAACATCAACACAAAGACAATTAAAAAATTCCATGGTTTTATTGATTTGGAAACATCACAATTCTCCCCAAAACACTAAAATTCTTTATAAGCACCACTAGGTGTCAAACTTCAAGAGTTTAAAACCTAAAGACTTAATGCATGTCCAAGATTCGAGTGAATATTTGTGAAAGAAATACTTTGAAACATCTACTTGTTTACAGTTTACAAAAATAAAACTTGTCATGACAGTTAATTCTAGTTCATCCTGTAAATTTCCACTACTGTTTATAAAACAAACAGAAAATGACCATCTGTATAATTTCTTGCTACCTGTACTTTATTTTGTGGTCATGTATATTTATACTTAGTTTGCTTTTTTTATTTTAATCACTATTTTCCATCAATACACACTTTTATGTTGAAGTTCTACCATGACTGATAAATATTTCCCACAAGAACCTATAGTATCATTCTTTAAAAAGATTTGAGTACCTAAGTTTGGAGTTCATCAGAAATGTATAAGAAATGAACACTTCATTTCCAGGTATAAAAAAAAAATGTATAAACTTATGGAGATAATTAGTTCATAAAAACAGTTTTTAATTTTGTTTGCATCTATACATGTGGGTATTTTGGTGTTGTGACGAGACAACCCTCGGGTCCTTTGTGTTAAACTGTGGTGTTGTGAGGAGACAACCCTCGGGTCCTTTGTGTGTAACTGTAGTGTTGTGACGAGACAACCCTCGGGTCCTTTGTGTGACTAGAGAACACTTGATCCTTTGTATGAAACTGTTGTGTTATAGGTGTAAAAGTCAGAAAAAATAAACGATTTTTTTAATAATACAGTTTCACACAAAGGACCCGAGGATTGTCTCGTCACAACACTACAGTTTCACAAAAAGGACCCGAGGATTGTCTCGTCACAACACTACAGTTTAACACAAAGGACCCAAGGGTTGTCTCGTCACAACACTACAGTTTCATACAAACGACACGAGAATTCTCATTACAATGTTACAATACTACAGTTTCTTACAGAGGACACAAGGGTTACCTCATACAATATTACATAAGTGTTATCTGATAAAAAATATTACAGCTTCCTCAATTATTGTATTTCAAGACGTATTCTAGCCTAACATTATTATATTCCAGTACATTTAATATTAGAATTACAAAATAATAAGGAAACTTACTCATCATCTCGGTACAAGGCCAATGCATGGCCTGTAAAGCCAGCAGTATCATTATCTAACCCAAACTTTTCATACATCGTAGCTGCATTCATTGTTTTTGCATCAATTTCTTTCCATGTTTTGGGGTTATCCACAACAAATTCGTGAACATAGGCCAAGAAACTACGAAACCTTCTTTTCTCAAACATACCCATCAAATCTAAAGAAAATGAAATGTTTTCTTTGAAATATATGATACAATGCTTCTCTATTCAGACGTACAATGTTATAAAGCAAACTCGTATATAGATATATCTGATTAAGAATAAAAACAAGTACCTCATCCCCCCCCCCGATGTTTGAGGTTTAAATTTGAAAGCTGTCTCTAATTTTATGATTCCACCAAAAATACTTTATCAATACAAAACCTAAGTTAAGTTCTTAATTTTTTTTAACTTTGTAAAGATGCTTGCCTCGTACCCTGTTCATATATTAAGTGTGTCTTCATTAACCGTTTTCACAATAGGAGTCCCTTTATATGCTTTTCTGTGAAATGTGCATTATAATTCAAAGTTTTATCAAAGTTTTGTATAAAAATAAACCTTTAAAAACTACTAAAAACTTCAGATGTATTGTCACATGAGCAACAAGCTATGACAATTTTATACTTTAACACACTATATAAGCAATATCATGACAGCAGTACTGTAGAGGTACATCGAGACAAAGAGATGTTTAGATAACCTTCAATAGATTGAGCTTTATAGCCTACATGTAGACATTACATACACATGTGGATAACCATTAGAAAGAGCTCATTTTACAGTATAATCTAACAATGATTATTTTGAAATTAACACTAAGTACATGAAACTGACTATAGTATGGTTGGCTGTTTGATCGACTAAAGCATGTATGGTTGTTTCCTACATAAATATGTTATAGTTTGAGATACAGTTAAATTGTATTTAGGTCTTACTATTATACTTTAGTTAATTATGTATTAGTTATGCTTTAAAATGCATAATTAACTCTCTCCAGATGGGTCACAGGTCAAAGGCTATGTTATATCATTTGTTGACTCGCATTCAAAATTTTATTTACCTACTATTTTATGAATTTATGTCAACAAGTATGGTTTCAAACTGTAGATTATAATTCAAATTTTAGTATTATACATTATTTAATTTCTTAATTTAAAAGTGAATATTAAAAAAACAGTTAAATATTGATTTTTGCGTGTCATGTGGTATGTTGAACGCAGCACTGGTTCAAATTAGATGTTTGTGACGTCAAAATACTAAGTCTATAGTTTCCTATGAATTAGGAACTCAAGTTATCGATATTGACAAGCTAGAATATAAAATAAGAACCTCATATCTTTTCCATTTGCTGAGATATTGATACGCGTACTGAATCAAACACAGTGACCCTGCCCACCTCTTTCCATTTTTGGAAAAGGTCCCTTATATACACCTACTTCAATATATGACCTGTGAATAACCAACAGAATGTCCCCCTCGTGTCTTTCTCAGCCATTTTATGTGTTAGGATGCCATCTCTTTCTTTCGAACCAAGATTTCAAGAAGGTAGGTTGTGTATTAAGTCTGCTCAAAATTTCATATTTTTTTAGACCCAAATAAGCTTGATAGATTATAGTGGAATTCTATGGTATTAATATAGTAATTTATAATTTTTTTGTTATTCCTAAAACCTAAAAAATATCATTTCATTTCATATCATCCACATGCAAAATTTTAAAAGGCTTAGCAACCTACGTCAAGCAGAAACCAAGTACAAACTTGTAACTAGAAGAGATAATTGTTCGCTTTACTTCTTTATTTACTGTTCTTTGTTTTAAGAAAAATAAGTTTAAGAACTTATTTCTAAATAGCAATAATCTATATACATATATAATGTATAATAATTGAAATGTGACTGTATTTTACAAAATACTAGTCTACTAAAACACAGCCATGACAGGACACTTTGTAAAGACTAAAGGTCAGTTTTATATTATTGAATACGGTAACATGAGAGCATGTGTGCCATGGCATCGTAACTTCTGTATTGTTAGTCAGGAATGGCTGAAAGGTCAAAATAATAAATATATATAAATGTATAATGTTATGAGATTTAAGCTATTTAGTCTAAACATTTATGTTTTTGTGTTATAATTTCTTACATTCTAGATCAAAAGAGGCATAACTTATATTTATTTCCTAATTTTTTTATGGTGGTTACAAGATTGGTCAAATCTACCGAACCCGTACAGATTCATTAGTGAAAATAACAAATAAAATATAGTTGTTTTCTTAAGAAACGTGTGATAACTATCTGGACATTATAAAAATTTCATATGTGAAATTTCAAAATTTTCTGATGCATAAAACTATTTTTAATCTTAAAATGAAAATTACTTTGCATGTTGGATAGGCAACTTGTGAAAAGAAAAAAAGGCACGAGGAAACATTGCTTAACAATCCAAATAAACTGTAATAAGCCTCGAGGACACCACTGAATTGTGTCAAGATGAACAATAAATAGAAAGGACAAGAATGGAAAATAAAACATTAAAAATTTACTATATATGTGAAAACAACCGAAATTAGGACTGTAAGCAGAACAACATCTTTAAAGATATTCAACAAAAAAATGAAAAGATATGTTTTTGTTTTTTTATTTCCTAATTTTAATCATTTCATTAATGATAATAGCTAGAGTTAGTGATATGATAAAGAAAATGAAAAATAATGTATAAACATTTATCTTAGAAAAACTTTTGATGTCCTTTTAGGAAGTTATAGAGATTATGCAAATGAAATATGAAACTATAAGATGAAGTAAAGTATTTTTATACTTAAAATGAAAAATCACCTTGCATTTGTTAATTGTTTGAATGCAAGTAAATACAATAGAAAAATAACATACTCTAAGTAAAAACACTTAACTGTAATAATGTTATTATTTGTGTACAAGATACTTGTGATCTTTGACAAAATCTAACCAGTTTTTGAAAGGATAAGTTAAGAAATTTCAGAGTTACCACATGCATTCCAGTATTAGTGAAATTTGCGACTTTATTTCAGCAAATTGCATGAAGCCCATCATGAAAAGGGTCAAAGTGAAAGAATCTCTTTACGATGGTCTACAGCATTTCCCACGTGTTTTCTGATTAATCCATTTAACACATCGTTTTCTTAACTAATTAGGAGTAAACTAATGTTCTCATTTCAAGGGATGCTCTGAAATATAAACATACATGTACTTAACAGTAAAATGTTTCACAATTAGAGACAATTCTTCTCGTAATGAAGAAATATTACATATACGCACCTTCAATCAACAACATTCACGTGGAAATCAAGTGAGCCCACGCACAACATCAACTATAAAACCCTTACCAAGGCTTGTGTGTAAATCTAGTAAATCCATTTAGGACCCATTATTTCAACTTTATAATCCTCACCATCATTAAATACATTCAGAACACCCACAATTTTAAACTAAATACTTTAGAAAAAAGATTGTTTTCTTGTCAAGAATTTATGTAAAATAAAAGGAAGTAGGAAATGTTGAAATCACACTGTGTACTAAAAAATGTCAAAAACTAACCGTACAATCTACAATAAATATGTAGATTTTTTTTAAACAAATAAAATCTATTTTCAGATTTCAGACCAAAAAAAAAAAAATTGCTAGCTGAAGGATTAACTTAATTTTTTTCTTTTTTTTAATGGTAATTCATTGTTTTATGAAAAATATTTTACATATAAATACAAGAATTAAAGTAGTTAAGGTCTCATCCTTGGGTATAAATTACACATACGAGCATTAAAAAACAATCTCGCATAGCAGTGAGTCAGAGTTGTAAAAATAATTAGACCAACCAGCTGTAACTGAAAGAGGTTCAACTTGTAACAAAATATAATAAAGCTCACTTGATTTAACTGAAAATTTAGTAAAAAATGTAACAAAAATGCTAACACGTTAGTTGAGAAAACTGACTATTTTTTTTTTTATATATATATACCTGAAGCCAAGGCTTCTTTCTCATCTGCAGGAACCTTATAAATCTTTCCTCCTTTATAGACATAACTCCCTTCAACCACTTTAAACTCTAGGTAGCGAGTCACGCCTGTATGGATGAGTAACTTCACCAGCTGGCCTGAATAAGAAACATTAAGATACAATAAGGTACATTGAACCTAAAGGGTAACAAAAAGAAAATATGGATAAATTCTTCTGTGATGTGTAATACCGAAGAGAAACATGCATGCAATGAATTATTTTCTCGCAAGTATTTTTTTCGCATATTTTTTAAGGTGTACTTACTTTCAACTACAGAAAAAAAGGAAAAAAGAATATGATTAAATAGATCGTAATGGAAAATTTCTTTCTATGTGCATTAGGTGTATTAATACAGTTACACAAATTATAACTTATATTTTCACAATCAATTAGACATGTATGTAAACAATGTCCGAGAACATATTAATAGGGCTTTAACTTTACAATAGACACGATGGTATTATCACTATTATAATAAGCTTACATTACCAATAACACAAATATAAAAAACATCCTTTTACTAAAACTTCTCGCATCTGAATTGTTTTTTTTCAATTATTACAAGTTACAGCTTTTACAGTAAGGAAGAATATTTTTGATACAGTGTTTCATATTAATACTGGAAATAAATGACCTTATAACATCAGAATATCATTTTTATTTAATTAAACACTCAATGTTATGCTTTACAGCTTCTTAAGGAGCGTTTACTAAAACATGTGCTATGAGGTCTTTATTTCCAGTATTAATATGTCTTTTATATACCAGTATGCACTACAGAAATTAAATAATGAGATTCGGTGTTTCAATCACTGGTTGGAGCATTCTAATGGAGTCGAATTTTAACAGTAAAGTTTTACTATTTAAAACCTTCTTTACTGATAAAACTTGTGAATGAAACACGGTATCTGTTATTAAAATATTCTTCCTTATTGTAAAAGCTCTAACTTGTAATAATACTTATAATTAGTAGGAAAACTCAAAAGGAAAGTATCAAAAAAATTAATTTCTTCATTCAACAGAAAACGTACTTCTTTTTAAATTACAATCATAGACAAGATACCTCATTCTTTGCTCTCTTTTCAAAGTTGTAGTGTACAGGTGCAGTGTACACATAATCCAAGTTGTAGAGTGTACAGGTGCAGTGTACACATAATCCAAGTTGTAGTGTACAGGTGCAGTGTACACATAATCCAAGTTGTAGTGTACAGGTGCAGTGTACACATAATCCAAGTTGTAGAGTGTACAGGTGCAGTGTACACATAATCCAAGTTGTAGAGTGTACAGGTGCAGTGTACACGTAATCCAAGTTGTAGAGTGTACAGGTGCAGTGTACACGTAATCCAAGTTGTAGAGTGTACAGGTGCAGTGTACACATAGTCCAAGTTGTAGAG
>NW_013674596.1:10453-19115 GCF_000517525.1 Limulus polyphemus
GCTACTGCAAGAGCTTTGCATGGCATTTGAACAGAATAGTTGGATTTACTGTCACTTCTGTAAAGCATGTTGTAAAGAATGTTTCATTCTGGACTTACGTAAAACACCTTGCTTTCACATTTATAATCTATTAACACGTTTTTCTGTCATAACAACGTTATGACTTCAGATACAAATATTTAACCAAATGCAACATTCAAAACTTGATCAACATTTACTACCGTATATTATACCAAATTGTTGAACAACATTTATCATGTCTAACATACATTTTATGATAGGTTTACAGAAAACTATATTGTTTTATTCAGTTAATCAATACAGATACAACTCTGACTTTTCACATTAGAAATGTTACATTGGTAGGATATCAGTAGTTTTAATTAGCAAAACAAGCTTTGTGGCAATATTATGGTGAGGTAAATCACTCAATATGTGTCAAAGTCATACACTAAACTTTGACACACTGACCTAGGTTGTAGGTACATGCATGTTGATTATGAACACTCTTTCAGCTTCTTTAAGTGCAATTCTATTAATCTTACAGGACAGCGGCTGTAAAACAATCATTGGATTAAAATGCTAACAATCTATATCAACAATACTGCCTTATATATTCAATCAAGTTTCACATATATATATAAAAAAAAAAAAAAAAACTTTGTAAACTTGTTTACTCGGGTTATCCAAGTGTACAATTCTACAAAGATGCATGTCCATTTCTAGATTAAAACAGTTCATTAAGAGAATGTCGCCAATGAAAATTTTCAATACTCTTAATCCACTTAAGTACCCTTGTTGTTTACAAGACTACACTGGTTCCATCACACAGACTCACATCAGTGAACTTAACAGTACCAAGTGAAGTGTACTAGAACATAGTTAAGGTTCAATTCAAATTATTTAAAGATCCTAACATGAGACAAAAGTTTTTGGAACTTCAATTGGAAAGGTTAAAGTTAGAGAAATTTCTTAAGATGCTGTTTTGATGTGTTCTTTACAGGTTACTGACCACATAAGATGCTGTTTTGATGTGCTCTTTACAGGTTACTGACCACTATACAGACAAGCATCAGGTGCTGAAAAATGGGAAGATATAAAAAACGTATTAAATTTTGTATTCACTCACAGGGTTGTTTCTGTGGCTTTTAAATAATTTCCTCATAAGCTCATTCAATTCAGAACTGCTGAGAGTTTATCAGTTATATTTATAGATGAAATGATGTAACCCTGCTACAAATGTACATAAACCATTAACAAGTTGTTGAAAAATGCAACCAAAGAAGAGGTAAAAATCTACGTGAACATTATCTACACGATTCTTTCTGAAAGTATATAGCAAGTAATGTAATGTAGCTGTATTTTTTCCACTTCAATTGACCATAAAAGTTTGTCCAAACAAATGTTCAGTGTTCCAATACCAAACTACTTTTAAATTCATTTACAACAATTACAGCATTACTCACCATTGGCCATCAAAAACTTGGGTATAAGATCCACATTCCAATCTCTAGATCGACCATATTCGTCAAAACGAGTTGTCGGCATATTGAATTTGGCAAAGAGTTCTTCTAGAGGAGTGATTGATGCACTTTCACCTCCATAGTACTTGTTCCTATCCATATGCAAGACTTTCTTCCCGCTTACAGAGAGCATTCCACTTAGAATACATTCCTAGAAGGGTATAGTAAAAAGTAGAACTTTATTTATGCACAAACATTTTTAATTTTCTAAGTTTGAACCACTTTGTTGAAATATTACAAAAAAAAAACACCAGTGTAGAACCCTGGAAGCTAAAGCTTAGTTATGTTTAAATATTACAAAAAACCACCAGTGTAGAACCCTGGAAGCTAAAGCTTAGCTATGTTTAAATATTACAAAACCACCGGTGTAAAACCATAGAAGCTAAAGCTTAACTATGTTGAAATATTACAAAACCACCAGTGTAGAACCATGGAAGCTAAAGTTTAGCTATGTTGAAATATTACAAAACCACCAGTGTAGAACCATGGAAGCTAAAGCCTAGCTCCATAGAAGTACTATATTTGTTAAGCTACATAAAAAAAAAAATTTAAATATCACCTTAAAATTTAAACAACAAAGTACATGTAAACTACACAATATAAGGAAATAAGGATCGCCATCATATCAATATCAAATAAAATTTTACAAACAGAAATTTCATGATGTTTGATATTTGAAGTTTAAAAAAAATACTTCAAACAAATAGTTTACTTTCATTAGTTTGAGCTTTAATCGAAGACGCGTACTAGTGTGATAACCATACCATTACAGAACAACCAAAAGGTGTAAAATTAAATTAATATGACGTGTAGACACAATAAAAAATACTACATGTAAACCGGCTGCAAATAATATACATTAAAAATGAAAACAGTTCTGGAAATTAAAATTAGAAAAAAAATTACCTTTACTACCTATATTATAATAAAATTACGTTATTCAAGATTGGCAACTACAAATTTAATGTACATGGTATTTATTCATTTTTTTAAATGAAGCTGAAGGCTATCAGGAAGATTTTAAAAAGCCATGTCCTACTCTTTCAAAATGAACGTGGACATGTCTATATATATATATATATATAATTCAAACTAGGTATTTACAAGCAGCTGGTGAATAAACACCCTGACTCATCTGAGCTCTACCCTACCACAATCAAAGTTCTGTAGAAACAAAATCTATAGAAAGTAAAGTGAAAACCTACAGCCAAAATTCTGACTACTACCACGATTCATAAAACAAACTAACTACAAACTAAATGTTTACAGCCACACCAATAACAAGCCAAGTATACCATCAGGTGTAGTTTAAGTTATAATATTAATAGTATCAAAGCCTAACATAAAAGCACATTTAAAAGAATCATATTTTCAGTCATCAAAATTTAATTTCTATAAACAATTTTGAAATATATAGTACCCGAAACATGACACGTTCACTAAAGAAGGGCCCTCAGAATACACAATGGCAAAATATGATTATTATGAAATTAAATAACGACGAGTTTATCAAGAACCCAGAGGATATCTGATTATAATTATTGTTAACCTTTGACTACTGTGATGTACATAAAATGACATCCCTAATATAAGTCAACCCAATTCAAAACTTCACATTTTAAACTAACCAAGTAATCTATAAAGTACTTATAATTTACACCAGACATTATTAGCATATTAATTATAACTATATCCTTGTATATTTGTTTTTCATAACTTTAGAACCTTAAGATGCACTGTTCAGATCAGGCGAGAGATAACAGATTGTACTATGGATAATGATGGGCAAATAGCGGGTACTGTACATTTGATATGTTAACTATAGATCCTGAGAGTACACAAAATAATATTGTTACCTACAGATATATACACCATCATGATAAAGATTAATGGACCCAACTTAATTAATATATATATATATAAGCACAAGCTATTTTCTTGTTATTACTGCATTAATGCCAAGGTTTCCTGAAAAGGTGAAATTATTAGGAAACCGACATGTTAAAAATACATTATTCACAGGATCCCCTTTTCTCATATATCTTTTTTTGAATACTGTATGTTCAGTTTTGGACTGACGTTCAAAGTAGTTTTAAAATAAAAGATTACATAACTTGGAAAATTACCATCAGGAATATAAAAAAAATTATGCTAAGGTCTTTTTTGACCAAGTAAGTTTATAATATCCATGTGATTTTGTGATGATAGATATACCTACTGTTAAAACACAGTTACAAATATAATCAATAAAAAAATATCACAAACTATCTTCTAAGTTCTAAAGCTATAGTGTAAGGAAAAACATCTTACAATGTTATATTAATTTTTCTATAACTTCAAAAACTAATATTCACCAACTCATCCTATCAAACTCAAAGATGTATATATGTATGGTGGCTAACGATAGTCGTAAATCAGTTGTACCCCCAAACTTATAAACAAATGAGCAATGAAACAATGAGGGCCTCAATAGATGCTTTGAAACTTGGAAGGCAGATTCTGAACCTTGTTTTAACAATAGCATTAAATTGATGATTAATAATAATATTAATAACAACGTTCTTGGTTTAGGCTTGGATGCACTAGAATTTAAAAATAAAATTAGTAGAAACAAAATTTAGTAGTAATAACATTAATACTATATATGTAATAGTACATACTACAGTATGTTGGCTACACCGCACACGTCTACAGTCTATTGTTAATAGTATATACTTAGTGTTATTAAGTAACTTGGTACTATTATTACTACTACTACTAGCAATAAGTAACAGTACTAGTCCTCTGTAGAATGCACTACTACTAGTAGTGCCATTACTATTAATATTATAACCTTACTCCTTAGTCTATATAGTATATTACTATAGTCCGACTAGTCTAATAGTAGACTAGTCGGTATTACTAATAGTACTAAGTTCCAAGAGTTAGCTTGTACAACTTGTAGACAAGTACACTTATGCTAACTTGCCTTTAAACCGGTTCCTAAAACAATTACGTCGTAGTCTTCATCCATTTTGTACTATTTGATACGAACTTTAAATTAATAACCCGTAAGCCTATCCCAATACAACTACCACCAGAAATTTGATTCGGTAAAGATCCACCCCTTGGAATTCTTTCCACACCTCACAGCAACAGCTTTTACTGCTAAACAAATTAATGCTTCTTACGGTGTATTCAGCTGCTGCGCTGAAAACCTATGCGACGATTCCTCGATATCCGCTGAAACATATAGTTCCACATACTATGTCCCAATATTTTTAAAGTTATAGGTATTAAAGTGTCTGGTAAAAAAACAGATTCGCAAAATTTAGGATTTCAAATTATTAAAACAAAAAATTCATTGTTCTCGTACCTTATTTATTATATTCTATTAAGTGTCGTCATGTGAGTAAAAACATAAAAACCACCGCCGATATGGGTTTCCATTTCATAAATTAGCGGTAAGCGGCTCTCGCTGAATTTTTTTAATTTTACTAATTTTTAACATTTTTTTTCGGTGTAGTCTATATTTTTGTGATTAGTTTAACTAAATAAGCTTTATTGTGTAGATATATTATAGAGATGCTACGAAACAAAGAAAACTGATGTTATGGGAACCATTACTTGTCATGAACAAGCCTAAAATCAAGTGTTCATTAATATAAATAAAACTGCAATTATTATTACAAATATTTAAATAGGCTTAACAGAATTTTTGCTGTTGATATTATCTACTTTCTGATATTGTATTATGATCAGGTATTCATATGCACACTTTGTAGCATTTTCCTTTAACACAGTTAGAAGTATGGCCGAGAAAACACACTTAGTTAAGTTATTGATTTTTATATTTTTTATGTTAGGGGCAAATGTATTGCGACAAAAGCTAAATGTAGAAGCGCGTGTAGTTCGCAGCATACAGAAGCTGTATAGTTCAACACTGTATTAGGTATATATATATCTTAAATAACTTTAAAAAAGTTTATTATAGTTATTTTCGTAACAACTGACTTTAATATGTAGATTTTTAGCTTAACTTGAAGATTGGTTTTGGTCAGTTTAATCGCTTTTTTTTGTAATTTAAGGTTAACTTAAATTGCGGACATTTTTTACATTTAGTTTTTTCGTCGCAGGTGAAATAACTGCTAATTTAGCTCATCTATCAACAGTTAAGTTTATATCTTTATTTAGTTTTATTCTGGCAGTTTTCTAAATTTTCGTGGATTTGTTGATGATATTTTTTAATCGGTTTTATCAAGGCCATAAACCTGGGCTAACTTAGACAAATGTTACATATAACAACGACTGTTAATTTTGGCTTATATTGGCCTGTTTCCCTGTCATGCCCTTTTGGCGTGCGGTAATACTCATTTCATGGGGTGGTACATAGAAATGTACAAACGCAAGTCAATATGAGTTAGGGGTTGTGTTTCCATTGGATATGTGTAATGAGAATAATAGTTGACGTGGGTAATCTGTAAATTGTTGATAACGGTACTGGGTCCATGGAATAGTTTCATATTATGATACCGTTATGATTCTTGCTACTGACCCCGTTGTTATCAGATGTACTTCGTACCTTTATCCATCAGCCAAATTGTATCAATACCGCACATACCGACCAATATTCTTAAAGAACCAGCATACTTTATTGTTGTCCAAATAAGTGGTTTTGTTTTATTTGAATACTTTATTTACTTGTTTTCCCTGTTGTGTCCAAGATAATTTTGTTTTCTCCGTAACATTTCTGGAAATTTGCTACATATATGGAATATTTAATACTTTCGGACATCGATGAATCTTAATATCGTATTAGTTTGTTTTCCAAAACACCTCTTGGAAATATTTGTGTTTGATGTAGTAAAAATGAGAATTATGAAACTGGTAGGCTAAATTGCCAGTATGCAAAGTTTAGCAGGTGTATATTTCTTTACAAAATCTAACCATGCCGTTGCACAAGACTAGTCAGGGCCGGATTAAGGCGGAGACTGGCGGATCTACAACTCCAGGACCACCGCGCTGAAAAAAAAAAGAAGAAAATAAAATGACAAGCATTAGAAAACATACACAATCCCACATCAATAATGGTTCAGCGTTTAAAAAAAAGTCTGAAAACACATGCGGCCCTAGTCATTAGTCATTTGTTATAGGCCTAGATTTATTATAGAAAAAATGTTACTCAGATATATACATAATTTGAAACGATCCCTTAAACAGAATATTATTGAGCGACTAGAACTGCACGTGATATAAAAATGACGAAATCTCTCTTGCATGCTAGAGCTACGTCACGTCTTTGAACAAATGTCTGTCAGTTGTGGATACAAGGGTTCGAACCCCACCTTTTTCGATGCGAAGTGCCCTCAATATGCAATATTTTTTTCATCGTTTTTGGATTTTCTAAACTCAGAAAATAATCATTACTTAAATTTAAAAACAACTCGTTATATAAATTTCATTACATCATTTACCCTTTGCAAGAAAATCCTACACTTAAAGTAGAGTCAAATTGAGACTATAGATGTATTGCTAGCTATAATATCCACTTCCCAAAGGTGTCAGGAAAATCATTCGCGTTCGTCATGCGCTCTGATTTATATGACCACATTTTTAAATTGGTGGGAAACTGGAAACTGTTACAATGTTGAATGCACTTGTGAACGGACTCCGGTCGTCAACTGTCCATTTGAATGGACGGATTCCTCAAAACTCTATTTTGAAAAATGCCTCCATGATTTTCCTCGTTTGACCACTGATATTATAAGTATAAGAACAAGTCATTTACTGCAAGCAGGTACACCTGTCACTTAACAAAGTGAAATTTAGTTTACTAAAGCATTACATACATGGATGTGGCCTTAGAAGGGGTCAGATGTTGTATTAGTGCTCGGGGTACAAGCCACGACCTTCATGTAGTAATAAACATGGTATTTTACTGTACTAAAATATCAACAGCAGTAAAGGAAGGAGGAAGAGGTCGTAAACTTACCTGACTGTCCCCAGTCCACGCAAGAATAGTCTTAAATACCAATAAAAAAATTCAAGCAAGATTGTAAAATTCACAATGGACAAAGACTGAAAAGCTGTTTCTTCCCATCTACTTATCAACCTTGCCAGAAACTTTGTCTCCTTCACCTCACTCCACGCCTATCTAACCTACTTCGTACATCAAAATATTATACAAAACTACCCTTCCGCTATAGTTAATGCACTTAATCTCTAGATAAACAATAATTATCACTTGCGGGGCGAAGGAAGATAAATATATCTTCGAGCGCCCCAGATGTTTACTTCTCGGCGACCGACATTTTTAATGCCGATTTGTTTTGTCAGGTAATTTTGATTTCTAAGCGTTTTTCTGATTAAAAAAATTCTTTTCTTTGTATTTCATTCTGTGGTGAAAAGTCATGTCTTTTTTTTTTTATGTCGCATGACAAGATGGAGAAGAGGTCAAGCTGGAAGAGGTAGGCTTACGCTTATTTACCATATTATACCTTGTAATAGTCATTCATTACACCTTTTTTTTCTTCCTTTCATCATAAACGCACACTTATTTAATTTGCATAAAATGGCTAAGCAAGTTCATAAATTTATCCTACTAAGCAAAATGGCGGAACAAGCATGAACTGAGACGTAAATTGAACTATTATGAATTGGAACGTGAAAAAGTGGGAGGCTTAGTCGTTACTCATAATACATCTATGACGATTTGTGTGATCCAATAATAAACATTTCCTCTTGATTTCAGGAGTAACGTCGCCACTCCATCTTGTTCTAAACTCCTTAAAATCTTTATTTAAACACTTTTGATATCATATTCGTGGAAATTTTATTTATAATTATCAGTGGTTTTTTGATTAATGGTATTTAAATAAGAATGACATTAGAACAAGTAATACATAAATATATGCCATTTTTCACATTTACCAGATTCAAGTTATGTTTATAGCAATTTAGACTTACATTTAATTATCTATATGACCTCAGATGATCTACTGTCTTTGAAAGACATGTTTCACAATATTTTCACTAGATTTATTATGGATGATATGAACATGGACTGATGTAGGATTGCTTCCTACTCACACCACCTCGATGCTAAATGAGTATGGACTACTGTTTCTTGATATCCTTTATTCATGAACTATGACATCTAG
>NW_013674596.1:19248-23031 GCF_000517525.1 Limulus polyphemus
AGGGGGCTAACTATATGATGTCCAAATAATAATTCACAGTAAAAGGGAAGTAACTGATAATGTATATCCCTCTAGATGCTCATTTCAAACAGTTTCAAACTTTTTTTGAGATTTTCTTCTTTAAAAAGTTTCAAACTGTGCTCTGTAATTTTTTACTTTATGAATCATCCAATAAACAAATAGTGCTACCTGCTCTTTGTAAAGCACTGGAGTGTCAGAAGAATGGTTTGCAGAAACGGATGAAAAGAGCAGGGGAGAAATTAATTGAACTGATTCCAATAATCATTACGATGAATATATATCATCTGTGTCATCTTAGATAAACAGATCATTACACCAGGAGTAATAAGAAAACTGCTTGCGAAGTAAAACTTTAAGACTAATACCTGACTTGCTTGGCAAATATGGAAAAGTTCGGTTCTGTGAGGTCTCCGATTAAAGTCTATACGAGATAATCGACAGAGACAAATCCCGAGAGAGCGAAAATAGAATTATCGACTGTGATTCTGTCTGTGCAAGTGCTTTGTTTTTAGGCGTAAAACTACACAATGGGTTATCTGTCTGACTGACTGGGATTGGCTGACACATTATAATGCACTCAAAAACAAATATGTCAGGCCCTGGAAGCATTGTTATATATGTACTGTTATTTTCGTTTGACTAGTGATCATGAGACTTCTAGTACATAGGTAAATAAGATTTAACATTGCAGCTAGAGCGATTCAGTGATTTTTGTCCTTATCTATAATAACTGATGCGTAGTTTGTTACAAATATCGTTTAACTTTATTGTAAAATATTTGTAATTAAAAAAAAAAATTACCAAGCCAGAATGCTAATACGGTAGTTAAAACTGTATCTACTTTTTGACCTCGTGAAAAACCAACTGAGCTTGCTACAAGTTAGTGGTAGTGTTTAATAGTGCTTTGTTAGCACTATTTTGATTACATACACGTTTTTAAATACATATTTTAATAAAAATATAGTCTCGTATGTCGCAATTCATTTTCTTAATAATGAAATTCCATTATGAGGTTTTTTATTGACAACAATCACAGCTATTTGTCGTGTTTCATCACTTATTTTGCATGGTTTTCACAAAGATCCTGGACCAGGTGCGCGAATTTTGCCAAAGTAACACTGGTTCGAGGCTACTAGCTTTTTAAAAGGTTTTGTTTGTTTGGAATTAAGCACAAAGCTACACAATGGGCTATCAGTGCTCTGCCCACGACGGGTATCAAAACCCGGTTTCTAACGTTGTAACTCCACAGACATACAGCTGTGCCACTGGAGGATTTTTTAGAAGGTTGCGGGATCACTTTTAACAATACGATTTCATTCGTGACGAATATTTGATTCTGGTTAAGAACAGTTGTAACGTTACTACCAGGATTCTTAATAAAAGAAATATTAATTTAAACCATCATAATACAGAGTATATTCACAATCAGAAATCATGCTCGGCCTGATCTTTTACAAACTGCAAATCGGAACCTTCAAAAACTTAACAAAATAATCTTGTCTGAAGAATATAATCTTGGCACAAGAAAAGTTAGGAAAAAGAACCAGAAAGAAAAACCTAACTCCTTAAGTTATTTCAAAATATTCTGCTTAACAACACTTACAAGTATTTAATTCTAACTGTCAGTAATCTAAACAAGTAATCAGGACAGTATTTAGATCTCTAATCTCTTGACGTCTGACTATTTTACTAATTTCTTTTATAATTAAATTAATGGGTGTTATTTCCGAATGTATCATTTTTGGAGTCACATCTCAAATACTTCGGATTTTAATAAGGCATTCTTTCACACACTAGGCTGAATAATTATCCTTTTCCGAACCACTGAATAACAAACTTTACTGATATTTGATTGGTTTATATAACCACATGATGTATCAAAACAAATAAAAGTCCATAACATTCAGTAGAAGGGTGATTTAGACAGCATCTATGGTGAATTAAGACGTTATGCCAGATATAATGTCGAAAAACAGTTCTTGATGAAAATGAAGTCACAGATTACCTAAACTATGACACTCTTCGGGACTGAAAACACGAAAAACCTGACCATTTTTGGATTAAAAATCAGAAAACCTCAAACTCTAATCTTTCGGATATATTGATCTATATATGGAATGATTCTATATAATTAAACTGCCTAAAAACCCATTGGTGAGGAAAGATAATTTTATAGTGTCTATAAATGTGAATTCCAATGCATTTTAGAAATAACATACAGTAACAAAAATTAGAAATCAGGAGCATACAAAACACTGAAAGAACGATTTATTTACGATAACCCATCACACTAGAAAAGGTCATACGATAAAATGAAAAAAAAAAGAACAATAAGATATGATCACACACGAGAAAGAAAAAAAGACAATAAACTGATAACACCCCCAGTCGATCCAGTATAAAAGTTACAAAAACCTAGAAATCCCCCTTGAAAATATCTATATAGTTAACAGACTCAAATTATAATGGAGAAACACCCAAGTGAGAGGATAGCGTACCAGATTCCCGACAGGAAGACCTAGAACCCAACCACTTCCAACACAGAAATAGTCCTTCCCAGGACCTTCCTGAAGACGACAGCAGATTAGCAGCCGAAACGTAGGATAAAACTGGTTGGTAAGTTATGTATTTGGTTTAGCGCAAAGCCACACTTAGGGCTATTTTGCAAATTTTAGTGTTGTGAATTCGTACACTTACCGCTGACTAACTAGAAGACTAAGTATGTATATACCTGTTACTAAATGATAAGTAAAGTGAAATGATCCTATTTACTACTAACCATAACAATGATATAATATTTTGAATTTCTTCGAGAAACTGAGATTACAATGAAACTCAAAGGACATCGCAAAATAAACGATATATAAAAATATAAACTTAATGATAATAGTAATTAGCAAAACAGAAGGAATACAACCTCACACACTTCGTAAATTATTATTAATTGTCTTACTAGAACTTTCTTTTACAAACAAATAGTTTGTTTTTGGCTATAATTTTATTAAAAATATTTTGTCAAATATTCTCTACATCCGTCTTTTAAAAGAGAATGCTAAAATATAGTAGCCTCGAACCAGTATTATATTGGCAACAGAGATTGGGTTTCTCGTTTCTTCTGATGGTGTCAATACAGCAACGGAGTTCGATTAAGGTTCGAAGTCCATGCTACAAATATAATGTCGCACAGTTAAGGCAGCTGTATGACTCGAATGTTGGACTTAGATTGACTCATAAAGTATTATTGATATATATAATGTGTATAAAATAAGGTTATAGCAGTTGAATTACACTAGTTATTATTTTAAGTAGTAATATATAATTTGTGACGTTGTATTTTTTAATCTGTTAGTCTAAGTTAAATTAACACTAACAGATAAGCTACTTATCTGTTAAGCTTTATTAAAACTAACTAAAACATCAGACCCACGTTAAATGTAGTTATTCATAATCATATATAACATAATTCAAATTATGAAAACATCACATCATGAAGCGTAGTGAGCCTAATAGTTTGTGTGTGTAACAAATAAAATTTTTTGTTGAAAAATATACAAAACTTGTATGTGTCTCTTTCAATTTAACGTTTTTAATCTTTCCCTTCCACCACTTAAGTAGATCAAACTACACAGTACATTGACTATAGATTCATGTTCTTATATTCTTTACTAAAGGATAACTTTAATCTTCTTCAGGACCAAGATGTTGATAATCTTCATCAATATGATACTAATAATGGCTGGAGACGGCTTAAATGGGTAATGA
>NW_013674596.1:23726-25648 GCF_000517525.1 Limulus polyphemus
TCATTACCCATTTAAGCCGTCTCCAGCCATTATTAGTCTCAAAGTGGGTTCCTCGTCATCGAAAATCAATATGATACATTATTAGAGGTTTAAACTGATACAACAGTAATCTCGTTACTAGTGAAGATTAATCCCATCTAAAAAAGAACCAAGAACCATATTTGTTTTCTTTAGACTTTCATGATTAATATAATTCAATAGGATATAAAAATGAAGCAAAACATTGATAACTAGTGAGGCTCTGTTAGAACAAGTTCTGCCATTATCTAATATTTCCAAACCAACAGGACTTTAGATAATTGTTTTTCTCTTATATTTGAAAATGCATTATTGCTAAACAACCAAATACAGCCAAACAACATCAACTAATAGAAGCACTTGCTATACAGTACCCTCTATTGGTTGCTGTGTGTATGAAGATAATAACATCTGGAAAGCAGGAAGAATTTCACTTTGTGAGAAATCAGGACTAGCTCACCAAAATATTGAACACAGAAAATGTCTGTAAGAATATGGTAGTCTCCCCTAGTAGAAAATTGTTATGGGAAAAATTCAATAATTTAAACAAGTTTAAAAGACCTCAATTGTTCTTTCTGTGACTGAATATATTCTAAAGTTTGTAGTTATATATTTATTTTCTGATTGTGTTACTTATAAAGTAGCATAAAAAGATAAGTGTTGTTTGAGCACGAAAACGTGCAAGGTGACAGAAAACCATTCTGCATGTCAAGGTCACCATTCCACTCATACAATCTAAGTTATGGAAATCAGATTAATGTTGTGTAAATTTAAAAACAAAAATTATATATTGCCAAATGAAAACAACATTTTAGGAAGTATTTACTAGTTGAGCGTGAAGGTATACACCCTTGTTGAATTTTCCAAAGTTTTTCAGTCAAAATAATTGTATTCATGTTGACATGCAGGAGTATAATCGTAATGCCCTGAAACTGGCATAATGGGACAGCAGCAGTCTTCGAGTGATAGCTTGGAAACATCGCCAGCATCTGTTGGTCCTGTTGAAGGGGGTGATGCAGACACCACCAGGGAAGAGTTTTTGATGGACTTTCCATTCCTTTCGGTGAGTTTTCTGATGTACGAAGGTAATGTAATTGTTTACATCTAATAACATTTCATGTAAATATTTATTGATTTTTTTTTTGTTGAAGTTAAGGCTGTAGGTATAGTCTTGGGGAGAAGAACGTTACTCTGTGACTGTTCTGGGTGAACGTGTAAAGTCATGATTTTCCTTCAGCATCAACTGAGAAATCCTGGTGGATAATTAAGTAATTTTTTAAGCAGGTTTTTGAGATGAGAAATGTGATTATGGAGGAACTTATTTCTTGTGTGTATAATAATTGTCAATAAATACATGGTGATTTACTAACTGTTGCGTTGGATTAAATGACTACTTATAGGTAAACGTATAATATTTAAAGTGTATAAATAAATAATCTAATTAGATTGGTTGACTTTTGTCCATATAAAACAATTTTAATAAAAACTAGGTTCTTAGTATTAGTGTGGGATTGAGAGTTAAAAGTATGGAAGAAAGTATTTTGAAAATCTTTTACCAACTGCAGCAAAAGGTGGAAGAATGAAGTAAGATTTGTTAAGTTTAGAAAATATTAAAGGACAGATCAGAAATGTTTAAAGGCAAAATAACAACATTTAAGAGACATATTAAATACGAGGAAGAACATGAGAGAAAAATTTGATAACGTGATAAGAAAATTTAGAGAAGTTAGAATAAGGTTCTCAGAGATAACGTGTTATCAGATACTGTGTAATCAGAAATGGAAAATTATCACTCAACAGCATGATTTAACAAGCAAGCTGATAGAGAATGGAAAAATATCACTCAACATCATGAATAAGGAACTTAACAAGCAAGCTGATAGAGAATGGAAAAATATCACTCA
>NW_013674597.1:0-1997 GCF_000517525.1 Limulus polyphemus
TTCCTCTTCTGGAACTTTAAGACTATGTGTTGTCCATATCAATACCTCATCTTCTCTGGACCTTTCGTTACCAGATCGGGTCAAACAACTGTAGCCATTGAACCAGTGACGATCAATACGTTGCAAGGGTTCCCATCAATTAATCCATTCATTTACTAGTTTATTTAAATAATACAGCCTCTATCTCAACTTGTACAGATTGAGTATTTTCATCTTTAGGATATCATCATATCCTTGGTTTACTGGGCCTGATGGTTAGGGCGCTCGACTCGCAATCTGCTGGTCGCAGGTTCGAATCTCCTCCCAAACATGCTTGCCCTTTCAGCCTATTCCATAAGGTATACTTCAAGATTTTTAAGTTGGAAGGTTTGAGCAGATGCGAACAGAGATGCGGTTGCATCTTTTATTTATGTTTCCAGATATTTTATCCTAGTGATGACGTTCTTTTGTGATTTGTTGATGGTGTTGCTATGATGCACTTGTTTAGTGATACCATGATTGTCCCGTTTCTTTATAGGCAAGAGGAAGACGTATGGAGATCAGATCCGAACACTGACCCCCTCATGTCACTCCTCGGGGGAGTTCTAAGGATACATGCCTAGAAGACACAAACTTTTTGTTAAGTAATGATGTAGATAATCTGATGACGATAATTTTCTATTAAAATACGCACAAATGTGTAAACTAGTAAGTAAATCACTCAAACTAGCGTCCTTTAAGAAAGACCCACTTCGAATAAACCTACAAATATATAGAAATAAGCTAAAACAAACATAAAATACAAATAATTCACAGAGTCAGGGACTACTTCAGAGCTACCCGTTCTTTGCTATGATCCTGCTTCAGGGCTTGTAACATTCAAAATCGGGTTTCGACCAGATAGCCCATTGTACAGCTTTGCACTTAACAACAAAGATAATAGAGATAAATCTGAAAATGATTGGGGGGAGCATCTGAACTTACCGTTGAACCACGGGGAGGAGGGGGAGGGGATATATTATGACTACATCAAATCTTAACTTGACCTAAAGCAGTGATGTAATACTCAAATGTACCACTATAAAACTGATGTAGTAACAACTTTTATGACATAACACTGATTAGAGCTTGATACAGTTTCACTAAATACATGGAAATACACGAGGGTGACATTTATTGCAGATGAATTATTCAATGTGAATCTGGCTTGGTCAAGATCATCATGTTCAAATTACGACTGGAACACACCGAATTATACACGTCTTAGCGCCAGGAAGATCCATTAATACAACGTAGTTCTGTATTTGTGGTGTTTCAACGGGGTGAAAGTTTTCTTTCTTTTTAAGAGCAATAGAAAGTCACATTCACCAAGTACAACCAGTTTACGTTGCTGTAAATCTGTAGAAATGTTTCTTACAAAATGTTAAAAAAGTAGGTAATCCAATTTCCGAATCTTCTTTATGTTGTCGGTTTTTTTTGTCTGTTACAACCGTTGTAAGTTTACTGACCGTTTATCTCTGAACGAGCTAAAAGTAGCTACATTTCGGAGCAGCATTACAGGTTTTTCTGTGTACTGTAAGTAAGCAAGATTACAGGTTCCCCTGTGTACTGTAAGTAAGCCATATTATAGGTTCCTCTGTGTACTGTAAGTAAGCCATATTATAGGTTCCTCTGTGCACTGTAAGTAAGCAAGATTACAGGTTCCCCTGTGTACTGTAAGTAAGCCATATTATAGGTTCCTCTGTGTACTGTAAGTAAGCCATATTATAGGTTCCTCTGTGCACTGTAAGTAAGCAAGATTACAGGTTCCCCTGTGTACTGTAAGTAAGCAAGAGTACAAATTTCCCTGTGTACTTAAATAAGCAAGATTACAGGTTCCCCTGTGTACTGTAAGTAAGCCATATTACAGGTTCCCCTGTGTACTGTCAATAAGCAATATTACAGGTTCCTCTGTGTACTGTCAGTAAGCAATATTACAGGTTCCTCTGTGTACTGTAAATAAGCCATATTATAGGTTC
>NW_013674597.1:2815-3927 GCF_000517525.1 Limulus polyphemus
AATATTATAGGTTCCTCTGTGTACTGTAAGTAAGCAATATTATAGGTTCCTCTGTGTACTGTAAGTAAGCAATATTACAGATCCCCCTTTGTACTGTAAGTAAGCAATATTATAGGTTCCTCTGTGTACTGTAAGTAAGCAATATTATAGGTTCCTCTGTGTACTGTAAGTAAGCAATATTACAGATCCCCCTTTGTAATGTAAGTAAGCAGGATTACAGGTTCTCCTGCGTACTGTAAATAAGCGACTTATTTGTTTCCTTGGAATGCAGGGACCTTAAAAACATAGCCAGCAAATAAAACGATTCACCGATTTGTAAACCAATAAGTAAATCGTTCAAACTAGCATACTATGGGAAAACTACTTCGAATGCAGATGTAGTTGCAATTTGAAAACAAAACAACAACAACAAAATCAGATCTTGTGTTAACGATTTAAAGCGTGAATTTATTTACATGTGATTTGTGCTTTAGTGGCTTATATGGCTATTTAAATATGCTTGATTGTATTTATAAGAGAATAGTTGGAGAATATTTACACTAGCTGTCCCTAGTTCTAAACTGCTAGACTAGAGGGGAGAATACTAGTTAAACCCACTCACCCAACAAACAACGAATAGAGGGATTGACCGCACATTAAAATGCCCCCACGGCTGAAAAGGCGAATATGTTTGGTGACGGGATTTAAGTTCGAGACTCACAAATTGCGAGTCGAGCTCCCTCTCCACCAGGCCAAGCCAAATTCATGAAAAAAGTGAATATCAAAAGCCATAAAAATCTGAATTTTTTACTTAAAAAAATTGACAGTCGAAACTAGCTTCGTATTAATAAGAAAAATGTGAACATAAATGAACAATGCTCCGGTAAGAAGGAGGTTTTAACCTTTCGACCTCTACACTTGCAAGTTGCTTTCCAAACTCTGAACTCTCTAGATATTGCGAGTACTAAGAACCAATAATGATTAAATACTAACGACTACAAAGCGAAAAACCTTTCATGTAATTAAGAGAACAAAAACCATCATGACTCTGATATGTAAAACTTTTTGTAAAAGTTTCGTTTTTTTTGTATGTGCATGAGTGGCAATCCCACTTTAATCTAATAAGTTTGTTT
>NW_013674597.1:4927-17440 GCF_000517525.1 Limulus polyphemus
TTTTCATGTAATTAAGAGAACAAAAACCATCATGACTCTGATATGTAAAACTTTTTGTAAAAGTTTCGTTTTTTTTGTATGTGCATGAGTGGCAATCCCACTTTAATCTAATAAGTACTAGTCAGGCAACTATACTTAAAAATAAAGAGCTTGGTCTGAAATAAAATATAAATGCAGAATCCTGGGCTTATATCTCTTTGAATATGCAGGTATCATAATTGTTTCTACTCTTCAGACTAGATGTGATATCAGGAACGTTAATGCCTCTTTTATAATAAGGGTAACTGTGTATCGGTGACATTCAGAAACGATCCGGTAGGTCAGCAGTATGTTTATGAACTTATAACGCTAAAATCCGGTGTTCGATTTCTCTCGCTGGTCAGAACATGAATAG
This sequence comes from Limulus polyphemus, assembly GCF_000517525.1. NCBI lineage: Eukaryota > Metazoa > Arthropoda > Merostomata > Xiphosura > Limulidae > Limulus > Limulus polyphemus. Next base: position 5,322 of record NW_013674597.1, read on the forward strand.
CCCATTGTGTAGATTCGCGCTAAAACAAAAACAAATAAACAGTGCTTAGAGTGTTCGACTCGCCATCTGGTCAAACATAAACTTACTAAGACGTACAACGTTTAACTGAGATAAAACTCTCGTGTATAAATAATTGATGTAACACAAAGTAAAATACCAACTGGAGACAGTTTCGTCTGTAGAGAAACGCCAATATTACCACGCGGGCTCCACTAAAATAACGTACAAAGAAAGGGACAAATTACTATTCGAATTAGTAAGTTACTAATTATGAATAATAACTGAATTTGTAACCATAAACTGCGCTCAGAAACTGTGGTCGCCATTGGTGATGTATATTCATAACAATAACGTTAATTAAGTTTTTATTGATCGTTTTGCCAAAAACTGGAACTTATTACAATATCATTTTATATATTCAGAGACATAAACTGCCTAGAAGCTAGGAGTTTTTTTTCCTGTTTACATATAAAATGTTAGAGTGTTGTTTGTTTGTTTGTTTTGAATTTTCGCGCAAAGCTACACGAAAGCTATCTGCGCTAGTCATCCCTAATTTAGCAGTGTAAGACTAGGGGGAAGGAAGCTAGTCATCACCACCCACCGCCAACTCTTGAGCTACTATTTTACCAACAAATAGTGGGATTGACCGTCACATTATAACGCTCCCACGGCTGAAAGGGCGAGCATGTTTGGTGTGACGGGGATTCGAACCCGCGACTCTCAGATTGCGAGTCGAGCGCCCTAACCACCTGGCCATGCCGGGCCAAATGTTAGAGAATTGTAAAGAATTTCAAGAGTATGACATGTTGATATACGAAACCAATAACAACAGAAGAAACTTACCTCTTGTGGTGGAACATCAAACGAAACTGTCCTTAAGTCCACTTTACAGTAGGTGTCAATGCAGGGGATAATGAAGAAAATGCCTGAAACATAATTATTTGTGCTTTGGTCACTACGATTCGGCTGATCTGAAAAAACAGAATGTGCTTGTAACCATTTGGAATCTAATTTTTTTTTTACCGATCATGCAGAAAGATAGGGCGTTGGTGGTGGCTAACAAGGTTCTCGTTGAAATAGCGCAATAATTTGATATTCATTTAGCGATAAAACAACATTGAACACTAGAATTTTGGTTGTAAGAAGAACAAATTGAAATCCTGTGTTCCGTTTGAATTTCAGTCAGTCAGTTGGTCAACATAACTTCTTTCATTTGCTACCTCGTTCTCCTGTTCCGTTTGAATTTCAGTCAGTCAGTTGGTCAACATAACTTCTTTCATTTGCTACCTCGTTCTCCTGTTCCGTTTGAATTTCAGTCAGTCAGTTGGTCAACATAACTTCTTTCATTTGCTACCTCGTTCTCCTGTTTGATTATTTTGTTCTATTGGGAAACATTTTCAATTTACTGGTTTTTGAAGTTTATAATAAGTTTGCACAAGCTATCTAATGTAGTTTTATTGACATCAAACCTAAAATACAAGTATGAAATTGTTAGATTGCATGATACAACTAGAAAGAGATAATTTTTCCAGCCCACCCATCATCTTATATTTTTAGATACGTTTTTCCGGACTGATACGTAAGGTTTAGAAACATCTTTTCCTTTAGTTAGTCAATGGCTTTTTAGCAGACAAAGCAAAATAAAGTAATAGATTAAGACAAGTTCTTTACGTTTATCATCTAGCCACTTCCGGATACTCACTTCCAAAATAACTTGGAGGTGTGTGAAACACCATTCGAAAAAAATAAAAATATCTAGCTACATACTGAACACGATATGATAGAAAACAAACTGTTGTTAATGTCTTTTTTATTAATGGGTTGGGAGTACTAAAGCTTTTGGGTTTTATTGTTCTGCGAGACGCTTCTACGGACAAAAAGTTCATCAGTGTGATAAAGATTAAACTAAGGTCATGCTAGTTCAACGACAGTGTGTTCCAAATGCAGTTTGTCATTGTCTATGGACAAAAAGGTCATCAGTGTGATAAAGATTAAACTAAGATCATGCTAGTTCAACGACAGTGTGTTCCAAAGACAGTTTGCCATTGTCTACGGACAAAAAGTTCATCAGTGTGATAAAGATTAAATTAAGGTCATGCTAGAAAATTAACATCGTTTTTCTCGTTTCTTTGCAGATTTTTAGATTGATCATAGATAATGGAGACACAAAATAAAAGACCAAATATGATACGAGGCAAATCCCCCAATGGTATTGACCCTAAATATAAGGTCAACAGTCAGAAACAAGTACCATTTTGAGATAAAACACTCTCTCTGGAGAAAGCGAATGTTTTTCACTTATCTTTTTTTCTAAATTAAAATGTTATTTTTTTGCATATCTAATTCGTAGCTTCGTTTTTGATATAAAAGAAACTTTGCAGAAAACAAGTGATTTGTTAGGTAAAAGAAAAAAAGAAAAACAGTCATGTCGGGCACGCGGCTGGCAACAAAATATATCTAGAAAATCGAATGATGCCCCAAGGAAATGGGCATCCTTTTTGTCTTCGTAGTTTCCTATTACAGCGTGACTCGCGTGTTCTATTGCACTTGAGTCCTCGTGAGAATCACACCATCCGGTTCCGGACATGCTGCTGCTGCACGTGGCACGTGATAAGCAATTGAAGAACTTCTGTTTATAACCAGAAAACAATTTTAACAATCAGCACAAAACTTTATAAACAGAAAGAAGCCTTAACTAAACATCAAAATAAATAGCTAGAAAGTACAGAAAATTATAAATATGCTAATTAATAGTATGAAGGGGGGGGGGGATAAATACATGGAAGCGTGGATAAATGGACAGAATAATAAGATAACAGCAGAAACTCCATAAATGAATTTTGAGGCTGAGTGGGTGGATAGAACCACACGCCTAGCTGTAAGCAAGAAATGATGAGCGATACTGCTAAAAACTGTCTGAAAAAAAATGATTACTCGACTATTTGGTTAAGAAAATGACGTATGGAATGCTTTGGCTGGAGAATATAAGTTAATGCTTAAATGGATAAACAAAATGTTTATGTTGAATTGGATAATTAAAACGCAATGTTTCATTGGAAAAGGACATGTTTCAATAAACAGATGAAACGTAATGAGTCAATAACTTACAAAAACCTTTTACTTAAATGGCTGAATAAAACGCAATGTTCGAAGGATTGAAATAGTACGATTATATTGAGATCAACTAAGTGAAAAAAAAATGTCATGGCTAATGGAAGGATGGAATGTCAATATTAGACATTTTCAAGTAAAATGACACCCTCAGATTCTAAGAAGTGATTAGTAAAGTAGAACAACAAAAAAAAACAACAAAAAACCCTAAAGTTTCAAGCGTTAACAAAAAAAGAGTCTAATGTAGAAAAGCGTTTCTGTTTTTGAACCATCTTTAGGCATTTACACCAATATTTTATGCAAATATCTTGGAAGAGAAATAGAGAAGAGGAGATGTGGATAAAAATATCTAGAATATCATATCGAACTGAGAACTGATGGATAAACAATATGATGGTGGAAGATGAAAGAGGAGAGGATGGAGATGAAATGTTTAAGATATTAATGAAAGACTACGGATCAGTGGATAGCGTAAATCTATCGAGAATTGAATGAAAGTACAGTGTGAAAAGAAAACACTCTTCATGATATACATCCACACGTAAGTAAGGTTGTTGTATTGTTTGTTTTGAATTTCGCGCAAAGATACACGAGGAATATCTGCGCTAGCCGTCCCTAATTTTGCAGTGAAAGACTAGAGGGATGGCAGCTAGTCATCACAACCCACCGCCAACTCTTGGGTTCCTCTTTTACCAACGAATAGTGGGATTGACCGTCAACATATAACGCCCACACGGCTGAAAGGACGAACATGTTTGGTGTGCCGGGGATTCGATCCAGCGATCCTCAGATTGCGAGTCGAGCGCCTTAACCACATGGCCATGCCAGTCCATAAGGTTGTTGTAAGGCGCATGTAAAGTTACAATAACAATTATGACATCAGCATCATAGGAGTATAGCAACCAGAGACAGACTTTTACAAACTTCAAATAAAATAAAAGGAAATTTCTCCTGAAGCTTGCTGGTTAATAGGTTGTTTGCAGACTAACTGTAACGACGTTATGAGTCCTCTTTAGTTTCGCTTTACTTTCGGGACTTTGCGTGCCTGCGTCGCAATTGGCAAAACAAATTTGTATTTAATTTATGAAAAGCTAATCTAATCTACTGCAAAAGTACTCCCAGCATTCAGAGAACCAGCAATCAGAGAAAGAGAACTGCGTTTGTTTAATGACAGAAAACGAGCGGTTATATTTCGCCTTGGTAGACTTGTACGTGGTGGTGCAAAAGGCCCAGGTAAGATCAAAAATTTAAACAATATTTTAGCTTTTAAGCTATATAAGAAATATTATAAGTCATTGTATGTTTTGTTATGATTATAATATTGTTTGTTTTATATTTCGCGCAAAACTACACGAGGGCTATCTGCGCTAGCCGTCCCTAATGTAGCAATGAAAGAAGGCAGATAGTCATCATCACCACCCACTTCCAACTCTTGGGTTACTCTTTTACCAACGAATAGTGGGATTGACTGTCATGTTATAACGCCCCCACGGCTGAAGGGACGAGCATGGTTTGATGGGACGGATATTATAATATTGGTACTGTTTTTATATTCGGAAAAAGTTTATAGAAAGTGTGATGAAGATGAGAAACATTTCAACTTCCTGATTTGTTGTTGTTATTCTGTCATTAAACAAACGCAGTTCTCTTTCTCTGATTGCTGATTCTCTGAATGCTGGGAGTACTTTCATTTCAACTTCCATATTCTTGAACCACCTACACCATTAGAACGAAAATGAAAAAAATAAAGTTCAATAAAAATAAAGATATTTTATCAGTCACGCTTTGTGCAAAAAGATGGGAAGGAAAGCAAGCTCGTTTATTTTATTTTTTGATCAATAGATTTCATTAACTTTCACCCTCGAATCTTTAATTAAGACTATAAAAACAACGAAACTTGGACAACATTAACTTTCAGTTCAGAATAAAAGCAAGATGTTAGGAAAACTAACCTTGTGTGAAAACAAATAAAAACTCGGTATTTATAGTGTCCATCTCTTGCACGTGACAGTACAAGTACGTGAACAGTGAGATTAGAACACGCTAAAATCTCTTTAAAAAAAAAGAAGAAAAAGTAACTATTACAGAAACTACTTCCTTATTACAAAATATTAAGCCTATCACTCTGGCATACTAAAAACGTAAAGACTGTTTAGGCAAATAGACTGACAGATATACGATTGATGACATAAAATAATAATAAAAGATTGTTTAGAGAAACAAATAAACAGATAGGTATAGAATTGATGACTTACCTTGATGCAGAAGATGAAGGACAAAGGTAAAGTTGCTACGATTAACAGAATCGATATGCCCGTTAGGATATAAGCACAAATCCCTGGATTTTCACTAACATTAGCTGAAATATTAAAGATGATAGTAAAAGCTTAAGAAGAGAAAGATCGATTTAATTGTGAAAGTCATGCATAACTGCAAAAAATAAGATCAAGTTTTGTTTTTATTTCGGGCAATTTGAAAGAAAAAAAATTGGTCAATTGCGTGAATCTCGAATAATTAAAAATAAAGAATGGAATTTTAGTTTTGTTAGTTCTGATTGGCTAAGGATTCAAGTGAAGTCACATTTTACATCAACCAATTAAATTTTTGTTAGTTCTGAATGGCTAAGGATTCAAGTGAAGTCACATTTTACATCAACCAATTAAATTTTTGTTAGTTCTGATTGGCTAAGGATTCAAGTGAAGTCACATTTTACATCAACCAATTAAATTTTTGTTAGTTCTGAATGGCTAAGGATTCAAGTGAAGTCACATTTTACATCAACCAATTAAATTTTGTTAGTTCTGAATGGCTAAGGATTCAAGTGAAGTCACATTTTACATCAACCAATTAAAAGACAGCAGGATTGATTCTGTGATCATAGAAAAATCTAAGTCAATGACGTATAACCTTTTGATCTACTACAAGTTTCGTGGGTAAATTCTGAACTTGACAAAAATGAGTGTTGTAGGCCTAATCTTAATTAAATTTTGTTTACTCTTTAAAGAATTTTGTTATTATTTAACATTAAGGAAAACTTTTTACGTTTTGGTTGTAAATGTTCTACAAAACGTAAGTTAAAAAGTAACTTATAGTGTTAACATCATTGTTATAAAAGTTTTAGTTTCAAAAATATTTGTGGGACAGCGGTAAGTCTACGAACTTACAACGCTAAAATCGAGGGTTCAGTTTCCCTCGGTGGACACAGAAGATAGCCCAATGTGGCTTTGATTTACAACAAACAAACAAACAAGATAAATATTTTGTCACACGTATTTTAGTTTCACAAATATTTTACCGATGATACGAATAATTAAGGAAATCCTTTCAATATTAGCCACACTTAACAAAGTGTCTCTTACGACCACCAGAAAACGGCATATTATTACTCAGGTTCAGTATTACCGATCACAAAATAAACGTCATTAGGTTTTTTATAAATTATTATATTGAGCTCAGAATTTTTTTATTCAAATGCTCCGACTATGTGCATTTACTATCACGACTTCTACTTTTCGGAAGTCGTTTCACGTCCACGTCATACTTTAAATAGACTGACAATACTCCAGTTTGTGACACCACGAATAGATTGGTTCATATATGTTACTGACGTATTATAATTGTTAGGGAAAACTATATAGAAACTGATAAAGATAAAAACGAGCATCGAAAGTGAAGGAGTGTATTTCTTCTGGAGTAAAAAAATGGCGTAACTTGTGATTAAAAAGAGTTCTCGACTTCTTTATTCATCTATTCTGTAATATTTCTGATTTTCGATAGACTTTGACCGACTCAAAGGTTTGATAAAACAGAAAGAATAAGGTAGAGTTCTAAGTGTTAAATATTTCAAGAATAAAAGGCTCCATTCTAATAATTTTAGGTTTCAAGTCTCTTGGTTCGAAAATAAGCATTTTTAAATAAATGAAATATATACCCCCAAGAACATTTTCCAATTTCTACTTTATAGCAAAGCTACTAAGGCTATCCGTCGCCGTCTATAATTTGGAACCCCACCACACACAGTAGCTCAGCGGCAACTCTATTGTGCTTATGACGCTAAAATTCGGGTTTCGATACCTGAAGTGAGCACAGCACAGATAACCCGTTGTGTAGCTTTGCGCTTAACGACAAACAAACAAACTATAATTTGGAACTATTGAAGAGATGGAAGGCAGCCAGTTTAACGTGCGGGGAATATTTTGCGGTATCTCACGGATTCGGGCTTGGCTTCCCAGTATCGAGATCCAGAGCTGTATCACAGGACCAAGCCCCCCCCCCCCAATAAAAACAACATGTAAATAATCTTTGTCTTTCTAACTAGCTTTAATTAAACAGCTTAAAGTAGAAATTGCGTCTGAAACATATGTGTCTGAGAGGTGTATGAAACTCAAAAAAACCCCGTTTTGATGGTGAATTTACAAAGTGAACTAACGTGATATAGTAAGTTCAGAATTCTTGTGGTACAGGAACCATAAACTTTGTTTAAGAATAACCTATGTGGTACAGGAACCATAAACTTTGTTTAAGAATAACCTATGTGGTACAGGAACCATACACTTTGTTTAAGAATAACCTATGTGGTACAGGAACCATACACTTTGTTTAAGAATAACCTATGTGGTACAGGAACCATAAACTTTGTTTAAGAATAACCTATGTGGTACAGGAACCATACACTTTGTTTAAGAATAACCTATGTGGTACAGGAACCATACACTTTGTTTAAGAATAACCTATGTGTTACAGGAACCATAAACTTTGTTTAAGAATAACCTATGTGGTACAGGAACCATACACTTTGTTTAAGAATAACCTATGTGTTACAGGAACCATAAACTTTGTTTAAGAATAACCTATGTGTTACAGGAACCATAAACTTTGTTTAAGAATAACCTACCAATCGTAGTGCTACTCACAGAACCAATAACACGGCACAGCAGGTTTTGGAATGGCAGTCACGTTTCTTGCTACACAGCCATCCAATCGAACCTATTTCTTTCCTTCGATATTAGGCTTATATGCAGGCTTGGTGTAGCGTGTCAATTAAAGTGAAATTGACGTGGAACCCGCATCGGTGTCATCCTTTATTAAGAAATAATACCACACAATATTTGCGCAGAATTTTTATTGGGAAACTTTATAAAACTGATGCGTAATTTGTGTTTAGATTTTTTTTTTTTACAATACTTGGATATAATTTTTGTTCATCTCCTGCCGAAAGACAAAAACAATAGCAAGCTTAATATTAACTGTGGTCTTTTGTTCATGTGGAAAGCCTGATTAAAATACTATTTTTGAAAAGTCTCTGTCTGTTGTTGATTTGTTTAAGTATTTTATACCAGTAGGTGGCGCTCTGAAGTTTCTCAGTAGAGGACTGTTTTATCCACAGATTCATAACCGAAATCCAGTTGCACGTGTGCATGCTTCTGTAGCATACGTAATTCAAGTATTATCACCAATAAAATCAAAACTTATTAATATCGTTAATTAGACTAGTGTGATTACTATGTGACACATGGTTATCACGAGTAGTGGAGGACGTCTACATGTCAGATATCAGACCATTACCAATCTGTCGAGAAAAAAATATCGATTGCCTTTCATGTTGAGTCGAACATAACGTCACGAAAAGAAAAGAAACCTTATTGGCCTAAACACCACGAGGTGGGAATAGAGTTAGGGAAAAAAAACCCAACAACGTTTACTCTCCGGATAATAATAAAAAACTTTTAATCTCAGCCAACGTTTCGTTGTTGTGGCTTAATCAAGATTAATGTACAAGAACTGGTTTAGTTTCAGTGACCTAAAAGCAACGGTTTTTACTTTCAGTGGTCTAAAAGCAACGGTTCTAACTGTAAGTGGCCTAAAACCAACGGTTCTTACTGTAAGTGGCCTAAAAGCAACGGTTTTTACTTTAAGTGGTATAAAGCAACTGTAAGTGGACTAAAAGCAACGGTTCTTGCTGTAAGTGGTCTAAAAGTTTAACTTCAGATAAAACTAATCATAACAATCAATTATAACTTCAGATAAAACCAATTATAACAATCAATTATAACTTCAGACAAAACTAATTATAACAATCAATTATAACTTCAGACAAAACTAATTATAACAATCAATTATAACTTCAGACAAAACTAATTGTAACAATCAATTATAACTTCAGGTAAAACTAATCATAACAATCAATTATAACTTCAGGTAAAACTAATCATAACAATCAATTATAACTTCAGGTAAAACTAATTATAACAATCAATTATAACTTCAGGCGAAACTAATTATCACAATCAATTATAACTTCAGACAAAACTAATTATAACAATCAATTATAACTTCAGGCAAAACTAATTATAACAATCAATTATAACTTCAGGCGAAACTAATTATAACAATCAATTATAACTTCAGGCGAAACTAATTATAACAATCAATTATAACTTCAGGCAAACTAATTATAACAATCAATTATAACTTCAGGCAAAACTAATTATAACAATCAATTATAACTTCAGGCAAAACTAATTATAACAATCAATTATAACTTCAGGCGAAACTGTCCTCGTTCGTATCTTTCTCCACTCAGAAGGCGTTTTCTGAATTTTCACATTTTCTGTGCTAGATTAAGCTGAATATCCACTAATGCCAAGTTGCTGTGTTGAAATTTAAAATGCATAATTAACAAACGTGTGTTTGGTGATGCAAATATGATTACTGCACGAAATTTACGTAACACCAATTAACACTGAACAAACTTTGAAACTTGACTCAAATAACACAGCAAGATTGAAATCTTACTTAAATCAGCAATAGAAATGAAACTTTCACGTTTACCTGAAGTTATAACTGATTGTTATAATTAGATTAGCGCGGGCGACAGTTCTTTTTCTTTTTTTTTTTTACTTTGTATTTAGGCATCAAAGGTCAGGTTAATATTTCCATTTTAAAACTACTATTTGAACATTCTTGTTGTGAATGAATCGAGAACATTTATCGAACTTTTTTTCCACTCTTAATTATCAATCATCTTTCAATTGAACTATTTTACATGTATGTTTACAGCAGGGACAAATGATAAGTCAACTTAGACACTAATAGCAGTTCGGACGTCTTAGAAAATCTCAAAAACAGAAGCGATAACAATGGAGTTACGGCTTCTAAAGTATTGTTAACACATCAGCTTGCTGCTAAAGTCAGCAACCTTGCGCTGATAAGTTACAACCAGCACCGATGGAAATGGAAGAGAACGAGTTACAGTGGAATTGATTGAAAAGGTCCAGCAGCCACATCCTTTCTTCAACTACGTTCTGAAGCTTACTAAGTCCCAGGATTGTATTAGCTCGCGCAAGGTAACAAAATTACAGTCAATTAATAATTACTTATAATACTTGAAATGTAATTTCCCAGAATTACTATTTTAAAGATTGTGCTTTGCCACAGAATTATATTATTATAAGACAATGTAATTATCATTTATCACATTCTTGCTGTAGTTTAAAAGGGTATTATATAATTTCCAAGTAAAAAATATCTCAATTCTACAAACCTTAGTTTAAAAACGCTTTTAATTTAAAACAACCAGCGTTGTTACTCAGAAATAATATTTCATAACTTCTGTATGTAGAACTAGTAGTCACCTTGAAAATATCAAACTTTTGAAGCTTTAAATATATGTATATATAAACACATTTATTAGTGTTATATCAAGAATCTGGATATATAATATTAAAGATATCATCGAAACAACAAGCAAGTAAAGTTTAAAACCATAAATTAAAACTGTTAATGCTAGAAATATATAGCTGAAAACCTACCATCTGTTCCGACATTATTCAGTGTCTTCCTTAGTCGCTACTGAGCAAAGCACGAGATAGATTCGAAATTGGTGGACGTCCGGAAACACACACATATATATATGTGTTAGTCCTGATCTACTATCTAGCTCTAGCGAAACCACAGTCAAGATTTGAGAAATCAGCCTTTGTCATATATAAATTAAATAAAGCCTACTTGTACAGAGATGTAAAATTAAAAACAGGAACAATGTTCAAAATGTACAATAATAGACTTTACTTGGCAGATTGCCAAAGTTAAAAGACTGCACGTTTCGGCAGCTTTATTAGAACAATAAAAATTGATTGCCAAAGTTAAAAGTTTGTTTGTTTGAAATTAAGCACAAAGCTACACAATGGGCTATCTGTGCTCTGCCCACCACGGGTATCGAAACCCGGTTTCTAGCGTTGTAAGTCCGCAGACATACCGCTGTGCCACTGGGGGGCCAGCGTTAAAAGACTGCACGTTTCGGCAGCTTTATTAGTACAATAAAAAACTGATTGCCAAAGTTAAAAATTTTGTTTGTTTGTTTGAAATTAAGCACAAAGCTACACAATCGGCTATCTGTGCTCTGCCCATCACATGTATCGAAACCCGGTTTCTAGCGTTGTAAGTCCGCAGACATACCGCTGTGCCACTGGGGGGCCAGCGTTAAAAGACTGCACGTTTCGGCAGCTTTATTAGTACAATAAAAAACTTTACTTGGCAGATTGACAAAGTTAAAAGACTGCACGTTTCGGCAGCTTTATTAGAACAATAAAAATTGATTGCCAAAGTTAAAAGTTTGTTTGTTTGAAATTAAGCACAAAGCTACACAATGGGCTATCTGTGCTCTGCCCACCACGGGTATCGAAACCCGGTTTCTAGCGTTGTAAGTCCGCAGACATACCGCTGTGCCACTGGGGGGCCAGCGTTAAAAGACTGAACGTTTCGGCAGCTTTATTATTAAGAGTTTTAAGCCCCAGTCATAGTCAAGACAGTCTTCTACTTACTGAAACAGCTAAGTAAGCGCCAGATCTCGCCTTTTGTTTGAAATTTAAATTTCAGAATTTTCGCGAAAAGCTACAAAAATGGATATTTGCGCACAGTCGTGCCCAACTGATAATCAACAGACTAGTTGTAAGCAGCTAATCACCAGCATCCACCGCCAACGTTTGGGCTACTCTTGTTTAACTCAA